>NC_047116.1:888712-1063122 GCF_902500255.1 Thalassophryne amazonica | reverse complement strand
TGGTGTTTTATGTTATATATGTATATATATTTTTTGTACATTTGTTTTGTGTTTATGAGTGATATAGAGATAAACTGTGTCTATGAACACCACGATTTACTGCTTTTGATAAAGACGATGACAGTGTTTGTGATTTTATTTTATATATGTATATATATTTTGTGCTTTTGTTTTGTGTTTATGAATGATATAGAGATAAACTGTGACTATGAACACCACGATTTACTGCTTTTGATAAAGACGATGACCGTGTTTGGGATATTATTTTATATATGTATATATATATTTTTTGTACATTTCTTTTGTGTTTATGAATGATATAGAGATAAACTGTGTCTATGAACACCACGATTTACTGCTTTTGATAAAGATGACCGTGTTTGGGATTGTATTTTATATATGTATATATATTTTTTGTACATTTGTTTTGTGGTTATGAATGATATAGAGATAAACTGTGTCTATGAACACCACGATTTACTGCTTTTGATAAAGACGATGACCGTGTTTGGGATTTTATTTTATATATGTATATATATTTTTTGTACATTTGTTTTGTGTTTATGAATGATATAGAGATAAACTGTGTCTATGAACACCACGATTTACTGCTTTTGATAAAGATGACCGTGTTTGGGATTGTATTTTATATATGTATATATATTTTTTGTACATTTGTTTTGTGTTTATGAATGATATAGAGATAAACTGTGTCTATGAACACCACGATTTACTGCTTTTGATAAAGACGATGACCGTGTTTGGGATTTTATTTTATATATGTATATATATTTTTTGTGCATTTGTTTTGTGTTTATGAATGATATAGAGATAAACTGTGACTATGAACACCACGATTTACTGCTTTTGATAAAGACGATGACTGTGTTTGTGATTTTATTTTATATATGTATATATATATATTTTGTGCTTTTGTTTTGTGTTTATGAATGATGACCGTGTTTGGGATTTTCCATCCATCCATCCATTTTCTTCTGCTTTATCCGGAGTCGGGTCGTTGGGGCAGCAGCTCAAGCAAAGCCGCCCAGACCTCCCAATCCACACACACCTCCTCCAACTCCTCCGGGGGAACCCCAAGGCGTTCCCAAGCCAGCCAAGAGATGTAGTCCCTCAGGCGTGTGGCCGGAACACCTCTCCAGCGAGGCGTCCAGGGGGCATCCGGAAAAGATGCCTGAGCCACCTCGACTGACTCCTTTCGACGTGGAGGAGTAGCAGCTCGACTCCAAGCTCCTCCCGAGTGACTCCCGGTTTATTTTATATATGTATATATATTTTGTGCATTTGTTTTGTGTTTTTGAGTGATATAGAGATAAACTGTGACTATGAACACCACGATTTACTGCTTTTGATAAAGACGATGACTGTGTTTGGGATTTTATTTTATATATGTATATATATTTTGTGCAACTCAGCCACATGGGGTGTGCAGCCAGTACATTCTGAGTGCTGGTCCCAACCCTGGATAAATCAATCAATCAATTTTTTTATATAGCGCCAAATCACAACAAACAGTTGCCCCAAGGCGCTTTATATTGTAAGGCAAGGCCATACAATAATTATGTAAAACCCCAACGGTCAAAACGACCCCCTGTGAGCAAGCACTTGGCTACAGTGGGAAGGAAAAACTCCCTTTTAACAGGAAGAAACCTCCAGCAGAACCAGGCTCAGGGAGGGGCAGTCTTCTGCTGGGACTGGTTGGGGCTGAGGGAGAGAACCAGGAAAAAGACATGCTGTGGAGGGGAGCAGAGATCGATCACTAATGATTAAATGCAGAGTGGTGCATACAGAGCAAAAAGAGAAAGAAACACTCAGTGCATCATGGGAACCCCCCAGCAGTCTACGTCTATAGCAGCATAACTAAAGGATGGATCAGGGTCACCTGATCCAGCCCTAACTATAAGCTTTAGCAAAAAGGAAAGTTTTAAGCCTAATCTTAAAAGTAGAGAGGGTGTCTGTCTCCCTGATCTGAATTGGGAGCTGGTTCCACAGGAGAGGAGCCTGAAAGCTGAAGGCTCTGCCTCCCATTCTACTCTTACAAACCCTAGGAACTACAAGTAAGCCTGCAGTCTGAGAGCGAAGCGCTCTATTGGGGTGATATGGTACTACGAGGTCCCTAAGATAAGATGGGACCTGATTATTCAAAACCTTATAAGTAAGAAGAAGAATTTTAAATTCTATTCTAGAATTAACAGGAAGCCAATGAAGAGAGGCCAATATGGGTGAGATATGCTCTCTCCTTCTAGTCCCCGTCAGTACTCTAGCTGCAGCATTTTGAATTAACTGAAGGCTTTTTTAGGGAACTTTTAGGACAACCTGATAATAATGAATTACAATAGTCCAACCTAGAGGAAATAAATGCATGAATTAGTTTTTCAGCATCACTCTGAGACAAGACCTTTCTGATTTTAGAGATATTGCGTAAATGCAAAAAAGCAGTCCTACATATTTGTTTAATATGCGCTGTGAATGACATATCCTGATCAAAAATGACTCCAAGATTTCTCACAGTATTAATAGAGGTCAGGGTAATGCCATCCAGAGTAAGGATCTGGTTAGACACCATGTTTCTAAGATTTGTGGGGCCAAGTACAATAACTTCAGTTTTATCTGAGTTTAAAAGCAGGAAATTAGAGGTCATCCATGTCTTTATGTCTATAAGACAATCCTGCAGTTTAGCTAATTGGTGTGTGTCCTCTGGCTTCATGGATAGATAAAGCTGGGTATCATCTGCGTAACAATGAAAATTTAAGCAATACCGTCTAATAATACTGCCTAAGGGAAGCATGTATAAAGTGAATAAAATTGGTCCTAGCACAGAACCTTGTGGAACTCCATAATTAACTTTAGTCTGTGAAGAAGATTCCCCATTTACATGAACAAATTGTAATCTATTAGACAAATATGATTCAAACCACCGCAGCGCAGTGCCTTTAATACCTATGGCATGCTCTAATCTCTGTAATAAAATTTTATGGTCAACAGTATCAAAAACAGCACTGAGGTCTAACAGAACAAGCACAGAGATGAGTCCACTGTCCGAGGCCATAAGAAGATCATTTGTAACCTTCACTAATGCTGTTTCTGTACTATGATGAATTCTAAAACCTGACTGAAACTCTTCAAATAGACCATTCCTCTGCAGATGATCAGTTACCTGTTTTACAACTACCCTTTCAAGAATTTTTGAGAGAAAAGGAAGGTTGGAGATTGGCCTATAATTAGCTAAGATAGCTGGATCAAGTGATGGCTTTTTAAGTAATGGTTTAATTACTGCCACCTTAAAAGCCTGTGGTACATAGCCAACTAACAAAGATAGATTGATCATATTTAAGATCAAAGCATTAAATAATGGTAGGGCTTCCTTGAGCAGCCTGGTAGGAATGGGGTCTAATAAACATGTTGATGGTTTGGATGAAGTAACTAATGAAAATAACTCAGACAGAACAATCGGAGAGAAAGAGTCTAACCAAATACCGGCATCACTGAAAGCAGCCAAAGATAACGATACGTCTTTGGGATGGTTATGAGTAATGTTTTCTCTAATAGTTAAAATTTTGTTAGCAAAGAAAGTCATGAAGTCATTACTAGTTAAAGTTAATGGAATACTCAGCTCAATAGAGCTCTGACTCTTTGTCAGCCTGGCTACAGTGCTGAAAAGAAACCTGGGATTCTTATTTTCTTCAATTAGTGATGAGTAGAAAGATGTCCTAGCTTTACGGAGGGCTTTTTTATAGAGCAACAGACTCTTTTTCCAGGCTAAGTGAAGATCTTCTAAATTAGTGAGACGCCATTTCCTCTCCAACTTATGGGTTATCTGCTTTAAGCTACGCGTTTGTGAGTTATACCACGGAGTCAGGCACTTCTGATTTAAAGCTCTCTTTTTTAGAGGAGCTACAGCATCCAAAGTTGTCTTCAATGAGGATGTAAAACTATTGACGAGATACTCTATCTCACTTACAGAGTTTAGGTAGCTACTCTGCACTGTGTTGGTATATGGCATTAGAGAACATAAAGAAGGAATCATATCCTTAAACCTAGTTACAGCGCTTTCCGAAAGACTTCTAGTGTAATGAAACTTATTCCCCACTGCTGGGTAGTCCATCAGAGTAAATGTAAATGTTATTAAGAAATGATCAGAAGGGAGTTTTCAGGGAATACTGTTAAGTCTTCTATTTCCATACCATAAGTCAGAACAAGATCTAAGATATGATTAAAGTGGTGGGTGGACTCATTTACTTTTTGAGCAAAGCCAATAGAGTCTAATAATAGATTAAATGCAGTGTTGAGGCTGTCATTCTCAGCATCTGTGTGGATGTTAAAATCGCCCACTATAATTATCTTATCTGAGCTAAGCACTAAGTCAGACAAAAGGTCTGAAAATTCACAGAGAAACTCACAGTAACGACCAGGTGGACGATAGATAATAACAAATAAAACTGGTTTTTGGGACTTCCAATTTGGATGGACAAGACTAAGAGTCAAGCTTTCAAATGAATTAAAGCTCTGTCTGGGTTTTTGATTAATTAATAAGCTGGAATGGAAGATTGCTGCTAATCCTCCGCCTCGGCCCGTGCTACGAGCATTCTGACAGTTAGTGTGACTCGGGGGTGTTGACTCATTTAAACTAACATATTCATCCTGCTGTAACCAGGTTTCTGTAAGGCAGAATAAATCAATATGTTGATCAATTATTATATCATTTACCAACAGGGACTTAGAAGAGAGAGACCTAATGTTTAATAGACCACATTTAACTTTTAGTCTGTGGTGCAGTTGAAGGTGCTATATTATTTTTTCTTTTTGAATTTTTATGCTTAAATAGATTTTTGCTGGTTATTGGTGGTCTGGGAGCAGGCACCGTCACCGGGTAATGAGGGGATGGCAGGGGGAGAGAAGCTGCAGAGAGGTGTGTAAGACTACAACTCTGCTTCCTGGTCCCAACCCTGGATAGTCACTGTTTGGAGGATTTAAGAAAATTGGCCAGATTTCTAGAAATGAGAGCTGCTCCATCCAAAGTGGGATGGATGCCGTCTCTCCTAACAAGACCAGGTTTTCCCCAGAAGCTTTGCCAATTATCTATGAAGCCCACCTCATTTTTTGGAAACCACTCAGACAGCCAGCAATTCAAGGAGAACATGCGGCTAAACATGTCACTCCCGGTCTGATTGGGGAGGGGCCCAGAGAAAACTACAGAGTCCGACATTGTTTTTGCAAAGTTACACACCGATTCAATATTAATTTTAGTGACCTCCGATTGGCGTAACCGGGTGTCATTACTGCCGACGTGAATTACAATCTTACCAAATTTACGCTTAGCCTTAGCCAGCAGTTTCAAATTTCCTTCCATGTCGCCTGCTCTGGCCCCCGGAAGACAATTGACTATGGTTGCTGGTGTCGCTAACTTCACATTTCTCAAAACAGAGTCGCCAATAACCAGAGTTTGATCCTCGGCGGGTGTGTCGCCGAGTGGGGAAAAACGGTTAGAAATGTGAACCGGTTGGCGGTGTACACAGGGCTTCTGTTTAGGACTATGCTTCCTCCTCACAGTCACCCAGTCGGCCTGCTTTCCCGGCTGCTCGGGATCTGCCAGGGGGTAACTAACGGCGGCTAAGCTACCTTGGTCCGCACCGACTACAGGGGCCTGGCTAGCTGTAGAATTTTCCACGGTGCGGAGCCGAGTCTCCAATTCGCCCAGCCTGGCCTCCAAAGCTACGAATAAGCTACACTTATTACAAGTACCGTTACTGCTAAAGGAGGCCGAGGAATAACTAAACATTTCACACCCAGAGCAGAAAAGTGCGGGAGAGACAGGAGAAGCCGCCATGCTAAATCGGCTAAGAGCTAGTAGCTACGCTAAGCTAGCGGATTCCTAAAAACACGCAAAGTGAATAATGTGTAAATAATTTAGAGGTGATTCAGCAGAAGGAGTGCTTTAGTTAAGGCACGTAAAGATTACACTGGGAAACAAATCGTAATCTAGATAACTAGATCAATCTAACTGCGCAGATTAAACAGCTAACAGATACAGAAAAACACCGCTGTGCTCCGGAACAGGAAGTGATACAATAAATGAGGAGGGTTGCGTCAGGAAGGGCATCCGGCGTACAGTAAAACCCAACTATGCAGACTAAGAATCGAATTTCCATACCAGATTGGTCGAGGCCGGTTAACAACGTCCGCCATCGGTGCTGTTGCCCAACAGGGCGCCGGTGGAAATTGGGCTACTGCTGGGTGAAGACAACAAAGAAGAGGAGGAAAACGTTGCCACGAGCAGTGGGAGAAGAAGAAAACTAGAAGGGTGGAAATGAGAGTGGGGACTTTGAATGTTGGTAGTATGACTGGTAAAGGGAGAGAGCTGGCTGATATGATGGAGAGGAGAAAGGTAGACATACTGTGTGTGCAAGAGACCAAGTGGAAGGGAAGTAAGAGCAGGAGCATCGGCGGTGGGTACAAGTTGTTGTACCATGGTGAGGACAGGAAGAGAAATGGTGTTGGGGTCATTTTAAAGGAAGAGTATGTTAAAAGTGTGTTGGAGATTAAGCGAGTGTCTGACAGGGTGATGAGTGTGAAGTTGGAAATTGAAGGGGTGATGATGAATATCATCAGTGCATATGCCCCACAGGTAGGTTGTGAGATGAAGGAGAAAGAAGATTTCTGGAGTGTGTTAGATGAGGTGGTGGAGAGTGTGCCCAAGCATGAAAGAGTGGTGATAGGAGAGGACTTCAATGGGCATGTTGGTGAAGGGAGCAGAGGTGATGAGGAAGTAATGGGTAGATATGGTATCAAGGATAGGAATGGGGAAGGACAGATGGTAGTTGATTTTGCAAAAAAGGATGGAAATGGCTGTGGTGAATACCTACTTTAAGAAAAGGGAGGAGCACAGGGTAACATATAAGAGTGGAGGAAGGTGCACACAGGTGGACTACATTCTTTATAGGAGATGCAAGCTAAAAGAAATCACAGACTGTAAGGTGGTAGCAGTAGAGAGTGTCACTAGACAGCACAGGATGGTTGTTTGTTGGATGACTTTAGAGGTAAAGAAGAAGAAAAGAGTGAGAGCTCAACAAAGGATCAGATGGTGGAAGCTGAAGGAGGAAGACTGTTGTGTGAAATTTAGCGAGCAGGTGAGAGAAGCACTGGATGGAGGGGAAGCAATTTTGGACAACTGGAAAAGTACTGCAGATGTGGTGAGGGAGACAGCTAGGACAGTACTGGGTATGACATCTGGACAGTGGAAGGAAGACAAGGAGACTTGGTGGTGGAATGAAGAGGTCCAGGAAAGCATAAGGAGAAAGAGGTTGGTGAAAAACTTTTGGGATAGTCGGAGAGATGAAGAAAGTAGACAGGAGTACAAGGAGATGCGGCGTAAGGTGAAAAGAGAAGTGGAAAAAGCAAAGGAAAAGGCATATTGCGAGCTGTACAAGAAGTTGAATAGTAAGGAAGGAGAAAAGGACTTGTACCGATTGGCCAGACAAAGGGACAGAGCTGGAAAGGATGTGCAGCAGGTTAGGGTGGTAAAAGATGCACATGGTAATGTGCTGACAAGTGAGAAGTGTGTGCTGAGAAGGTGGAGGGAATATTTTAAAGAGCTGATGAATAAAGAAAATGAGCGAGAGAAAAGGCTGGATGATGTGGTGAGAGTAAATCAGGAAGTACAAGAGATTAGTAAGGAAGAAGTGAGGGCTGCTATGAAGAGTGGAAAGGCAGTTGGTCCAGATGACATTCCAGTGGAGGCATGGAAATGTCTAGGAGAGATGGCAGTAGAGTTTCTAACCAGATTGTTTAATAAAATCTTGGAAAGTGAGAGGATGTCTGAGGAGTGGAGACGAAGTGTGCTGGTTCCTATTTTCAAGAACAAGGGTGATGTGCAGAGCTGCAGTAACTACAGAGGCATAAAGCTGATCAGCCACAGCATGAAGTTATGGGAAAGAGTAGTAGAAGCTAGGCTTAGAAAATGGGTGAAGATCTGTGAGCAGCAATATGGTTTCATGCCGAGAAAGAGCACTACAGATGCAATGTTTGCTCTGAGAATACTGTTGGAGAAGTACAGAGAAGGACAGAAAGAGTTACACTGTGTGTTTGTGGACTTAGAAAAAGCTTATGATAGGGTGCCAAGAGAAGAGCTGTGGTATTGTATGAGGAAGTCTGGAGTGGCAGAGAAGTTTGTTAGGGTAGTGCAGGACATGTACAAGAATAGTGTGACAGCGGTGAGATGCGCAGTCGGAATGACAGACTCATTCAAGGTGGAGGTGGGATTACACCAAGGATCAGCTCTGAGTCCTTTCTTGTTTGCAGTGGTGATGGACAGGTTGACGGATGAGATCAGACAGGAGTCCCCATGGACTATGATGTTTGCAGATGACATTGTGATCTGCAGTGAGAGTAGAGAGCAAGTTGAGTCTAGTCTGGAGAAGTGGAGATATGCTTTGGAGAGAAGGGGAATGAAAGTCAGTAGGAGCAAGACTGAGTACATGTGTGTGAATGAGAGGGAGCCCAGTGGAATAGTGCAGTTACAAGGAGTAGAAGTGGTGAAAGTAGATGAGTTTAAATATTTGGGGTCAACTGTTCAAAGTAATGGAGAGTGTGGTAGAGAGGTGAAGAAGAGAGTGCAGGCAGGGTGGAGTGGGTGGAGAAAGGTGGCAGGAGGGATTTGTGACTGAAGAATATCAGCAAGAGTGAAGGAGAAAGTTTACAAGACAGTAGTGAGACCAGCTATGTTGGACGGCTTAGAGACAGTGGCACTAACAAAGACAGGAGGCAGAGCTGAAGATGTTGAGATTCTCTTTGGGAGTGACAAGAATGGACAAGATTAGGAATGAACATATCAGGTGGGACGGTTTGGAGACAAAGTCAGAGAGGTGAGATTGAGATAGTTTGGACATGTGCAGAGGAGGGACCCAGGGTATATAGGGAGAAGGATGCTGAGGATGGAGCCACCAGGCAGGAGGAGAAGAGGGAGACCAAAGAGGAGGTTCATGGATGTGCTGAGGGAGGACATGCAGGTGGTTGGTGAGACAGAGGAAGATACAGAGGACAGGGTGAGATGGAAACGATTGATCTGCTGTGGCGCCCCCTAACGGGAACAGCCGAAAGACAAAGAAGAAGATATATACTTTGTGCATTTGTTTTGTGAATGATATAGAGATAAACTGTGACTATGAACACCACGATTTACTGCTATTGATAAAGACGATGACCATGTTTGGGTTTTATTTTATATATATATATATATATATATATATATATATATATATATATATATATATATATATATATATATATATATATATATATAGTGAATTTGTTTTGTGTTTATGAATGATATAGAGAATTTTGGGATATTTTGGGGGTCTCCTGTGACTTTGCCTCCCCCTGCCTCTTATCCCACGCGTGTCTGGTGATTTGAAAGAAGGTATTAACCAGTCATTTAAATTTGAACACCACTCAGAGATTTATTGAACAGGATTTAAATGTCACAAATTTTGACAGAATTTAAGTTTTACAGAATGAGTGAGATAAACAAAAACATACCCAAAAGTTCTGAAGGTCCCAGGAGGTGCGAGCTTCCAACCAGCAATCTGGTGTCCCACCAAGCTGACAGCAAGGAGGAACCCTCAACATTGGGCTGGCTTTGTATTTATACACCCTATGCTACTACAATGTTTACAACGGGAGGAAAGTGCGGAGCTGTCATCATCTCAGTGACACCAGTCTGGAGGATTTTAGAGAGCGGTGAGTGCAGACAGATGTGTGTAAGACAACGAGCACGTCCTGTCCTTAATGTCACATATTTATCGCGGGTGTTTTACCTGCGTTAATGTGCCCTGGTCTATTTTATTGTGCTGCTAATACCGAGTCCACAACAAAGACAGCACTAAATCCCGCTTTATTCCTGACGTAAATCCCGGTTTACAGAGTGTATTCTGTACTAATGAGCTTTATATCGTACAGTATCTGTCAGATATTACCTTTATAGTCACTCGACTCTAACAAAAGATAAATATACATATATAAAGGTGTATCTGAAAATGGTCTTCTGCTAACAAGACTTCAGCACTTGTATATGCAGTGGTGGAATCAGTACTTTGTTAAAATACAGACACAGACGCAAAAACATTACATCAATGAAGAAAACATCAGATATTTTCTGATCTCTTTATTATGTGTAAAAGTACCTGAAACTGTACTTCTTACTTTTACTTCATTATTTTCCACCACTGTTGATGTGGAGTGTTGGATTTTAATATTTATTACACCTTCTGCTTTTTGTGTTTGCAGGGGAGCTGCTGGGTATGGAGTACCTCTACAGTCAGTCGGGGAAATCCCTGACCGTAACAACCAACCCTGAGGAAGAAGACCGGCTGGTGGAGCAGATGGACGATGAGGCGGTGCTGGACGAAGGGTTTGTAGAGGAGGAAACCAAGGTCCTGACGGTGCCCGTCCTCTACGACCCCTTGGCGGTGGTGAGGGGCAATGTCCCCCAGGCCTTCACCCCCTCCGCACCACCCTCACCGCTGCCGTCCACATCCGGCCAAGACCTGCCCCCACCCCTTACCCCACACACATCTCCTCAGGCTCCTGCCCAAGCTCCTCTGTTCCCTCCTCCTCCTCGGGCTGCAGACCAGCCTGCTGTGAGCAGACAACTCAACGTCAGCATTATTTAGTTATATAGCGCTTTTCATGCACAAGTGCAACACAAAGTGCTTTACAGATTAAAAACATTTAAAACAACTCCACCCGACCAGCCCTCTCCACCCAAGATAAAATACATATTTACAAATGTCACCAGATCGATTTACAGACACACACACACACTCACACACACACATAAAAGAGTAAAAATTAAGGCTAAGGCCAAGGCTGTGCACAGATGCAAGTAGAGAGGAAACACTATCAAGAGTCGTCTGCACCAGGAGCGGCACATCAGCCAACTCATCATTAGTGTGTGTTTGCTTCCACCCTGAGATTTGATACGCTGTGTATTGTGTTTGAATACTTCCCTGCAGGCTCCTCTTGTTGGGTCTGATGGTGTCCCAGGCTGAGATAAGGTCCAGGAATTGGCTGATTACCTGGTGTCCCTCCGTGAGGTGCTCTACCTGGACGAGCAGCAGGTCACAGAGGTCGTCCACCTGCAGGTGTCAGAGGAGGAGGAACAGGTGCTGCTCATCATTTGAACTTTTGTGATCCCTGTATTTATGACTTTAAATCAAGCTCAGTCACCAAGTTCAACCTCAAAGGCTTATACAATTAATGACACTTTTGATACATTAATAACAATCTTCATTAATAACAACTAGTATTAGTTATAGTTAAAACTTAAAACTGTCCCAGTTAAGTCCTGATTGACACCAATTTTATACCTGGTTTGGACTTTTTTTATTCCCAGTGTTGCTCTTATTTAAGCTTGATTTAGACCTAGTTTAATCCTAGTTTGGTGCTGGTTTTAGACCTGGTTTAGCCACGTTTTCAGTAGTTTAAACAAATCTGTGAAATATGTATAATTTTTACTTACACACTATATTTGAAAATGGATCATTTTGTAGAGATTTTGTCCCATACTTTTACTTTAGTGAATTTGTTGCTCCTGTATCTGCACTTTTACGGAACTGAAGTCAATCAATCAATCAATCAATTTTTTTATATAGCGCCAAATCACAACAAACAGCTGCCCCAAGGCGCTCAATATTGCAAGGCAAGGCCATACAACAATTATGTAAAACCCCAATGGTCAAAACGACCCCCTGTGAGCAAGCACTTGGCCACAGTGGGAAGGAAAAACCCCCCCTTAACAGGAAGAAACCTCCAGCAGAACCAGGCTCAGGGAGGGGCAGTCCCCCGCCGGGACCGGCCGGGGCTGAGGGAGAGAACCAGGAAAAAGACACGCCGCGGAGGGGAGCAGAGATCGATCACTAATGATTAAATGCAGAGTGGTGCATACAGAGCAAAAAGAGAAAGAAACAGTGCATCATGGGAACCCCCCAGCAGTCTACGTCTATAGCAGCATAACTAAGGGATGGTTCAGGGTCACCTGATCCAGCCCTAACTATAAGCTTTAGCAAAAAGGAAAGTTTTAAGCCTAATCTTAAAAGTAGAGAGGGTGTCTGTCTCCCTGATCTGAATTGGGAGCTGGTTCCACAGGAGAGGAGCCTGAAAGCTGAAGGCTCTGCCTCCCATTCTACTCTTACAAACCCTAGGAACTACAAGTAAGCCTGCAGTCTGAGAGCGAAGCGCTCTATTGGGGTGATATGGTACTACGAGGTCCCTAAGATAAGATGGGACCTGATTATTCAAAACCTTATTTTATTTAATTTATGTGGACATTCCACTGTTTAAGGACATTTTTTTAATGAAAGACGTACGCGCAAATTCGCCGAGTCGTTTCCGTGACGACTCGGCAAATCTGTGTGCGCCGCGACAGGAGAAACACCTCCGTGTTGAAAACCATTTGTAGAATTCAGGCGGCTTTTAATGGCTTTCAACAAGTGAGTAACTGAGAAATTGTTTAACAGCTTGGGCATGTTCCAACTTGCCCGTTAAGATTTCCAACGGAGGTGTTTTTCCTGTCGCGACCCCCCGCGGTCGGGTCCAGCCCGACATGCGACTCTGCCCACACGTTCTTTCATTACAAAATGTCCGTTAACAATGCAATGTCTGAATAAACTCCTCATGCCGACTTCTTCTGAAAGTTCTCTGTTCTCTGACGACTTACTGGATCAACAGAGCCTGAAATGTGTAAGTTTTCAACTTGAAACGGCGAGACGCTGCCGCCTCGAAGCGCAGATCGCCGTCAGGCGCCGTGGACCGTCCTTAAAGCGACACTTACAGACCAAAATCTCTCATCAGCCGTTAAAATTTTTACCGAAAACCAGCTGAATTTATTGAATGGTGTCCACTCAGTTGTGCCTTACAGTTTTGAAAAAATTTTTATCAAACAAAGCAACAGTCTCTGAGTCATTCCTAAACAATGAAAAAAATCGACGAGCGGGTGGACGACTCCTCACTCAAAGACTGCCCACAGGCGAATGACGTAACCGACAGGCGTGAAAAAACTCTCGCATGCCCACGAGGGTTCAAGCATGTCTGATGTAATCACACGTGATTCAAATCCATATGGTTTTTGAAAAAAATAATAAGGTCGGATACTTTTCTAATAGACCTCGTATTCTTCAACAACAAGCTCTAGTAATATACGTATAAATGATGACTTCTAAACATTAAAACACATTCATGTAACAATATATTTTTAGCTCAATAAAAGATAAATAATATTATGATGATACTGAATGGGGAAAAAGCACAAAAGGTTAATGCGTAGTTTAAGCACATTTAGGATATATTCCTTCAAGATAAACTGTGTCTATGAACACCACGATTTACTGCTTTTCATAATGACGATGAGCATGTTTGGGATTTTATTTTATATATGTATATATATTTTGTGCATTTGTTTTGTGTTTATGAATGATATAGAGATAAACTGTGTCTATGAACACCAAGATTTACTGCCATTGATAAAGACAATGACCGTGTTTGGGATTTTATTTTATATATATATATATATATATATATATATATATATATATATATATATATATATTTGTGCTTTTGTTTTGTGTTTGCGAATGATAGGGGTGATTCTTTAACTACGGGCACTATTGGCCTTGTAAATGTAATTTCCACCACACCATTGCTTTACATTATAATGCACCTTGGGTCAACTGTTTGTTGTGATTTGGCGCTATATACATGTGCTCTGATGTTACTGTTTATCTCCATAGAAACTACCCACACAATCTTTCATACAAACTTTTTAAAGGGACATTATTGTTGTGGTAGAAATTACGGCAATAGTGTAGGACAATTAAATTTTGTTTAAAAAAAATCACAACAGTTGTATGACATTGAATACCCCAATTATGTTTTGATTATTTCACTGATATTTTATTCAGAGATATTTTAAAACATTAGGAAAAACATTTGTTTACTATTCATTTTATCACTGAAGATCATAACTCTGGGTGTGGGACAAGCACAAAACGGCAATATTTGCATATAATGATGCTGAAAAAAGGTGAAAAAGTCATCATAGACTACTAGAACAAATTTCTTAAAACCCTTTTGTTGTGTGGGCCGCTGAAGAGGAGGTACTGCTGGCCCACTACCACCAGAGGGCGCCCTGCTTGGAGTGCGGGCTCCAAGCACGAGAGGGCGCCAGACCCAGAGGAAGTGACAGCTGTCACTTATTACTCCAGCTGTCACTCATCTACACCACCATATAAGCCGGACTGCAACTCCACCTCCCCGCCGAGAAATCGACTACCAGTACTAAGGTAATATTCTCTGCTGAATTTAAACTGTGACTTACGTCTGATCTGTTTGCAGCCGTTGTCCTGTGGTGCCCTTTCAACTGGGTTGGCGGTCAGTGAGAGAAGCGACGTCTTCGCCTCTCACTCCATCCAGATAAGTGGTTACAGGAGCTGCTAGTGTGTTCCTAGGTTGGAGGTGGAGGTGCTTCCTCCCAACTGTGTTTGGACTGTTAATTACTGAGTGTGCGGACTCACACTCACACATCAATCAATCAATCAATTTTTTTTTTATATAGCGCCAAATCACAACAAACAGTTGCCCCAAGGCGCTTTATATTGTAAGGCAAGGCCATACAATAATGATGTAAAACCCCAACGGTCAATACGACCCCCTGTGAGCAAGCACTTGGCTACAGTGGGAAGGAAAAACTCCCTTTTAACAGGAAGAAACCTCCAGCAGAACCAGGCTCAGGGAGGGGCAGTCTTCTGCTGGGACTGGTTGGGGCTGAGGGAGAGAACCAGGAAAAAGACATGCTGTGGAGGGGAGCAGAGATCGATCACTAATGATTAAATGCAGAGTGGTGCATAAAGAGCAAAAAGAGAAAGAAACAGTGCATCATGGGAACCCCCCAGCAGTCTAAGTCTATAGCAGCATAACTAAGGGATGGTTCAGGGTCACCTGATCCAGCCCTAACTATAAGCTTTAGCAAAAAGGAAAGTTTTAAGCCTAATCTTAAAAGTAGAGAGGGTGTCTGTCTCCCTGATCTGAATTGGGAGCTGGTTCCACAGGAGAGGAGCCTGAAAGCTGAAGGCTCTGCCTCCCATTCTACTCTTACAAACCCTAGGAACTACAAGTAAGCCTGCAGTCTGAGAGCGAAGCGCTCTATTGGGGTGATATGGTACTACGAGGTCCCTAAGATAAGATGGGACCTGATTATTCAAAACCTTATAAGTAAGAAGAAGAATTTTAAATTCTATTCTAGAATTAACAGGAAGCCAATGAAGAGAGGCCAATATGGGTGAGATATGCTCTCTCCTTCTAGTCCCCGTCAGCACTCTAGCTGCAGCATTTTGAATTAACTGAAGGCTTTTTAGGGAACTTTTAGGACAACCTGATAATAATGAATTACAATAGTCCAGCCTAGAGGAAATAAATGCATGAATTAGTTTTTCAGCATCACTCTGAGACAAGACCTTTCTGATTTTAGAGATATTGCGTAAATGCAAAAAAGCAGTCCTACATATTTGTTTAATATGCGCTTTGAATGACATATCCTGATCAAAAATGACTCCAAGATTTCTCACAGTATTACTAGAGGTCAGGGTAATGCCATCCAGAGTAAGGATCTGGTTAGACACCATGTTTCTAAGATTTGTGGGGCCAAGTACAATAACTTCAGTTTTATCTGAGTTTAAAAGCAGGAAATTAGAGGTCATCCATGTCTTTATGTCTGTAAGACAATCCTGCAGTTTAGCTAATTGGTGTGTGTCCTCTGGCTTCATGGATAGATAAAGCTGGGTATCATCTGCGTAACAATGAAAATTTAAGCAATACCGTCTAATAATACTGCCTAAGGGAAGCATATATAAAGTGAATAAAATTGGTCCTAGCACAGAACCTTGTGGAACTCCATAATTAACTTTAGTCTGTGAAGAAGATTCCCCATTTACATGAACAAATTGTAATCTATTAGACAAATATGATTCAAACCACCGCAGCGCAGTGCCTTTAATACCTATGGCACATCATCTTTCTGTTTTCTGCCAGCAGTACCAGGGTCGACAGCCGAAGACAGAGGCCACCTGGGGACTCGGGACTTGGCGGCTCCGGTGTTCTTCAGGCCGTTGGTGGTGGAAGCCGTGTGGGACGCGGCTTCTCTCTCGTCGGGCGTCTTCTATCTTCGAGCCTGCCCACACGTCACCTGGTGTTTATTGACTGTGAAAATTAAGACACGTTTCGTTGTGTAATATCACAACATTAAATTACCTTTTGGCTTACTCATTGTCCGTTCATTTGCGCCCCCTGTTGTGGGTCCGTGTTACGACACCTTCCCAACACCTTTATTGTAAAGATAACTATAAAAGTGTGAAATTTCCCCTTTTTTCTGTTTTTCATAAAATATGATCAAAGGACATAAAAGTGCCCGTAGTCTAAGAATCACCCAGAGATAAACTGTGACTTTTGTTAAAGACAATGACCGTGTTTGGGATTTTATTTATATATTTATATATATATATATATATATATATATATATATATATATATATATATATATATATATATATATATATATATATATATATATATATATATAGTGCTTTTGTTTTGTGTTTATGAATGATATAGAGATAAACTGTGACTATGAACACCACGATTTACTGCTTTTGATAAAGACAATGACCATGTTGACACACACACACACACACGCGAACAGACTTTGGAAGGAAAATGTTGGTTGTTTGCCCGTAGCGATGTGGACAGCAGGAAGTAGGACATGTGCTGTCGGTCGGCGGGAACAAACAGCTGCTGTGTCTGCAGGCGGCACAGAAAAACAGCTCTGACCGGTCAGGTTCCTGCTGATGTCATCACACCACTTTTAGAAATGAAAATAAAAATGCATCCTGCACTTATAACACTAATCCACAAGAAAGGCAAAGATTCTTTAGATCCTAATGGATATCGACCAATTTCTTTACTTAATTGCGATCACAAAATCCTACCAAAAGTACTCGCTACTCGGTTAAAAAAAGTTATTTGTAGTTTAATACATATAGATCAGTCTGGATTTATTCCTAACAGATATGGCTCAGATAACATTAGGAGACTAGTTAATTTGCAATATCATGTATATGACTCAACACAACCAGCTGTTGCTTTATCATTGGATGCTGCTAAAGCATTTGATTGCGTGGAATGGGAGTTCCTTTTTACGATGTTGGGAAAATTTGGCTTTGGGAGCAATTTCATTACATGGATAAAAACTTCATATGATAAACCCTCTGCTTGTGTCTTAACTAATGGACTTATATCTAGCCTATTTCAGTTACAAGGTCCACGAGACAAGGCTGCCCGCTGAGCACTGGCTTGTTTGTGATTGCAATTGGACCTCTGGCTCAAAAAATTCGTAGTCATACAGCCATTCATGGTATTAATGTAGGGAGCAGTCATCACAAGCTTCTTTTGTATGCAGATGATATGCTGGTCCTAACTAAACCTGAAGAATCTGTTCCCATTTTATTAGATTGTATTGAAGATTTTACATTATTGTCTGGATACAAAGTAAATTGGGATAAGTCTGAAGCTATGCCCATGTCTGGACACTGCCCCTCCTCTCTATTTAAAAAATGGAGATTCTGTTGGTCTCCCAAAAGTATTAAATATTTGGGTATACAGATCACCTCTGATTATAATAATATGGTTAAAATGAATACTGGTCCCTTGATTGAAAAAATAAGAATTGACTTTGGTAGATGGTCTAAAATTCACTTGTCTTTGTGGGGAAAAATTAACTCTATTAAGATGATGACAGCGCCAGTTATTTTCTATCTCCTCAGCAATATTCCTTTGTATATTCAAGACTCCTTTTTTAAAGAGCTAGATGCTTTAATATTGGATTTTTTATGGGGTAAATCATGTTTGAGTTTAAAAAAGTTACAAGTGAGTGTTGACAAAGGTGGTTTTTCCTTACCTAATTTTAAATGGTATTATTGGGTGCTATGTGTAAAACAACTTAGAGTTCGGTTACCCACTTTTAATTCCTCTGATAAACCTCCCTGGTTTCAGCTGGAGTCTGATGTGAATGGAGGTGAATCTCCATGGGCGACTTTATTTGGTGTCAAAACAAGAAGGCACAGAGATCATCCCATTATTACAGCATCCAAAACAATTTGGATTAAATTACATAGAGCGAGTCGCTGGGATTTTCTTAAGTCACCACTAGCTCCTTTATGGAATAATAAAAAAAAATTCTTATTGGGGGAAAATCAGTTAACTGGCCACAGTGGCATAAAGTGGGAATCTCCTTTGTATTTCATTTGTTTGATGCCAAGACCAAAAACTATCTGAGTTTTGATGAGGTTGTTGATAGGTATAATTTGCCATGCAATCAATTTTGGAGATATGTCCAATTACGTAGTTCATTGTCCAAATGGCTGGGAAGCCCTCTCAGCTGTCCTTCGGGCAGCTCTGTGGAAATCTTGCTTTGTAAGTTGACCAGTGGCAAAGGTATTACCTCTAACATATACAAAATGTTACTTATTCAATTGGGCGATCCATTATCAAAGGTTAAAAAACACTGAACTGAAGACTTGGCCTTGGACATATCTGAAAATGACTGGCACTCATGTTTACAAAATTTAAACACAATGTATAAAGAAATGAGCAACAAGTTTATTCAATTAAAAATCATTCATAGGTGGCACAGAACCCCTCAGCAGCTTCATAAATGGAACCTGATTCCTAAAGACACATGCTGGAGATGTAATGAGGAGGGAGCGTCTATCCCACATATTCTCTGGACCTGCCCTGCTCTTCAAGATTGGTGGAAGAACATTATGGAAGTCATTTTCGAAGTATTGAAAAGAAGGTTTAACATTACTGCCAGACTTGCAGTTTTAGGCTCCACAATAGAACTCCCAGACTCACACTTCTCACGTTTTGATAAGAGGTGGCTTGTTCTGGCTCTGACTACAGCAAAAAGGATTCTATTAAGACACTGGATGAAAAAGAACCCTCCTCCTTATGATGAATGGCTGACAACTATGGTTAAACTGGCATCTTATGAGAAAGTGACATACAGCCTCCTATGTAAAATGCATCAGTATGATTGTACATGGTCTGCTTTTACTGACTGGCTAACTGTAAAGTAGATTTAAAAAGGTCGGTGTGGCATATATATTTGTTGTGTGTTTTATAAAACAACAACAACAACAAAAAAAACTCAATAAAATTTGCATTATAAAAAAAAGAAATGAAAATAAAACAGAGAAAAAAAGAGGAAATCATTAAAACATCATGAAAATGTGAAACTACATACAGATGCCATAAAGGAAGAACTTCAGCTGTGAGGTGTCGGTCAGTGGGGTCCTCAGGCTCTTTACAATGAAGCAGCACCTTCAAAACTATTCGGCTTTCCAAGTACCACCAATTACAACCGCAATTAAAAGTGTGCCAGCGCTCCATTTGTGCACGATCAGCGTTCTGCTCACAACTAAACCCATTAATGATCCACTAAGACAAAAAAATTAAAAATTACAAGCACGGTTATGACATCATCATTTCAGAAACATCTGGTAAATTCAGCAGGGTTCGACTGTACATCAGGGTACCCGACCTCTTTTGAACTGAGATCAACTTTTGAGCGTGACGGTGTATCGAGGTCATATTTATACTATTTATTCATATTTATTTATTATTTATTTACACATATTTATTCACTTTATACATGCTTCCCTTAGGCAGTATTATTAGACGGTATTGCTTAAATTTTCATTGTTACGCAGATGATACCCAGCTTTATCTATCCATGAAGCCAGAGGACACACACCAATTAGCTAAACTGCAGGATTGTCTTACAGACATAAAGACATGGATGACCTCTAATTTCCTGCTTTTAAACTCAGATAAAACTGAAGTTATTGTACTTGGCCCCACAAATCTTAGAAACATGGTGTCTAACCAGATCCTTACTCTGGATGGCATTACCCTGACCTCTAGTAATACTGTGAGAAATCTTGGAGTCATTTTTGATCAGGATATGTCATTCAAAGTGCATATTAAACAAATATGTAGGACTGCTTTTTTGCATTTACGCAATATCTCTAAAATCAGAAAGGTCTTGTCTCAGAGTGATGCTGAAAAACTAATTCATGCATTTATTTCCTCTAGGCTGGACTATTGTAATTCATTATTATCAGGTTGTCCTAAAAGTTCCCTAAAAAGCCTTCAGTTAATTCAAAATGCTGCAGCTAGAGTACTGACGGGGACTAGAAGGAGAGAGCATATCTCACCCATATTGGCCTCTCTTCATTGGCTTCCTGTTAATTCTAGAATAGAATTTAAAATTCTTCTTCTTACTTATAAGGTTTTGAATAATCAGGTCCCATCTTATCTTAGGGACCTCGTAGTACCATATTACCCCAATAGAGCGCTTCGCTCTCAGACTGCAGGCTTACTTGTAGTTCCTAGGGTTTGTAAGAGTAGAATGGGAGGCAGAGCCTTCAGCTTTCAGGCTCCTCTCCTGTGGAACCAGCTCCCAATTCAGATCAGGGAGACAGACACCCTCTCTACTTTTAAGATTAGGCTTAAAACTTTCCTTTTTGCTAAAGCTTATAGTTAGGGCTGGATCAGGTGACCCTGAACCATCCCTTAGTTATGCTGCTATAGACGTAGACTGCTGGGGGGTTCCCATGATGCACTGTTTCTTTTTCTTTTTGCTCTGTATGCACCACTCTGCATTTAATCATTAGTGATCGATCTCTGCTCCCCTCCACAGCATGTCTTTTTCCTGGTTCTCTCCCTCAGCCCCAACCAGTCCCAGCAGAAGACTGCCCCTCCCTGAGCCTGGTTCTGCTGGAGGTTTCTTCCTGTTAAAAGGGAGTTTTTCCTTCCCACTGTAGCCAAGTGCTTGCTCACAGGGGGTCGTTTTGACCGTTGGGGTTTTACATAATTATTGTATGGCCTTGCCTTACAATATGAAGCGCCTTGGGGCAACTGTTTGTTGTGATTTGGCGCTATATAAAAAAAATTGATTGATTGATTGATTGATATTTTGCGCTTCATAATGCACCACACATTTTCAATGGGTGACAGGTCTGGACTGCAGGCAGGCCAGTCTAGTACCTGCACTCTTTTACTACGAAGCCACACTGTTGTAACACATGCAGAATGTGGCTTGGCATTGTCTTGCTGAAATAAGCAGGGACGTCCCTGAAAAAGACATTGCTTGGATGGCAGCATGTGTTGCTCCAAAACCTGGATGTACCTTTCAGCATTGATGGTGCCATCACAGATGTGTAAGTTGCCCATGTCATGGGCACTAACATACCCCCATACCATCACAGATGTGGAAGTTGTCCATGTCGTGGGCACTAACACACCCCCATACCATCACAGATGTGTAAGTTGTCCATGCCATGGGCACCAACACACCCCCATACCATCACAGATGTGTAAGTTGTCCATGCCATGGGCACCAACACACCCCCATACCATCACAGATGTGTAAGTTGTCCATGCCATGGGCACTAACACACCCCCATACCATCACAGATGCTGGCTTTTGAACTCTGTCTGGATGGTCTTTTTCCTCTTTTGTCCAGAGGACACAATGTCCATGATTTCCAAAAACAATTTGAAATGTGGACTCATCAGACCACAGCACACTTTTCCACTTTGTGTCTGTCCATTTCAAATGAACTCGGGCCCAGAGAAGGCGGCGGTGTTTCTGGATGTTGTTGATGTTTGGCTTTCACTTTGCATGGTAGAGTTTTAACTGCACTTGTAGATGTAGCGACGAACTGTGTTAACTGACAATGGTTTTGTGAAGTGTTCCTGAGCCCACACGGTAAGATCCTTTACACAATGATGTCGGTTTTTAATGCAGTGCCGCCTGAGGGATCGAAGGTCACGGGCATTCAATGTTGGTTTTCAGCTTTGCCACTTACGTGCAGAAAGTTCTCCAGATTCTCTGAATCTTCTGATTATATTATGGACTGTAGATGATGGAATCCCTAAATTCCTTGCAACTGAATGTTGAGAAACATTGATCTTAAACTGTTGCACTATTTTTTCATGCAGTTGTTCACAAAGTGGTGATCCTCACCCCATCTTTGCTTGTGAACAGCTGAGCCTTTTGGGGATGCTCCTTTTATACCCAATCATGAGTGTCCTCAGTTCCCAAACGCTTATTGAGTGTTGTTAAATCAAATCAAATCAATTTTATTTATATAGCGCCAAATCACAACAAACAGTTAAATCCAAACGGTCAAAACGACCCCCTGTGAGAAAGCACTTGGCGAAAGTGGGAAGGAAAAACTCCCTTTTAACAGGAAGAAACCTCCAGCAGAACCAGGCTCAGGGAGGGGCAGTCTTCTGCTGGGACTGGTTGGGGCTGAGGGAGAGAACCAGGAAAAAGACATGCTGTGGAGGGGAGCAGAGATCAATCACTAATGATTAAATGCAGAGTGGTGCATACAGAGCAAAAAGAGAAAGAAACACTCAGTGCATCATGGGAACCTCCCAGCAGTCTAAGTCTATAGCAGCATAACTAAGGGATGGTTCAGGGTCACCTGATCCAGCCCTAACTATAAGCTTTAGCAAAAAGGAAAGTTTTAAGCCTAATCTTAAAAGTAGAGAGGGTGTCTGTCTCCCTGATCCGAATTGGGAGCTGGTTCCACAGGAGAGGAGCCTGAAAGCTGAAGGCTCTGCCTCCCATTCTACTCTTACAAACCCTAGGAACTACAAGTAAGACTGCAGTCTTGTTGGGAAAGTGTAGTGACACGGACCCACAACAGGGGGCGCAAATGAACGGTCAATAGATGAGCCAAAAAGTAACAATTTAATATTGTGAATGTGCACAACGAACATACAGACAATCACAGAATATCATAACAGTCAATACACAGAGGTGACGTGTGGGCAGGCTCGAGGATAGAAGACGTCTGTCCTGAGAAGAGCCGGAACCACACGATTTCCGCCGCCCCAGAACCTGGTGAATACTGGAGCCGCCAAGTCCCGAATTCCCAGGTGATCACCGTCCCCAACTGTCGGATCTGGTACTGCTGGCGAAGAACAAAGACAGTCAAGTGTGGGTGTGTGTACACCCAGTAACAACAACGGTGGGAATGCCACCTCCACCTCTCATTCAATATGTTGCAGCGGTCTCAGCTGAAAAGGAGCGCCATCTTGCACAGCCTCCTCACAAACGACCGGTTCTCCTGCAAATTCTCACAATAACAGAGTTACAAATCTCACAAAAAGGCTGAGAGTATTACCTCCTATGAAGTATGATATCTCGGCAACGAGGTGGAGATGACGTCTGGTCTTTATGGAGTGAGATGATGTTGAGTAGATGGGTGACAGCTGTCAAGAGGTAATGAGCGACAGCTGTCACCCCCGGCTGTGTCCATGGCGGCAGCGCCCTCTCGTGCCTGAAGCCCGCACTTCAGGCAGAGCGCCCTCTGGTGGTGGGCCAGCAGTACCTCCTCTTCTGGCGGCCCACACAACAAGTCTGAGACCGAAGCGCTCTATTGGGGTGATATGGTACTACGAGGTCCCTAAGATAAGATGGGACCTGATTATTCAAAACCTTATAAGTAAGAAGAAGAATTTTAAATTCTATTCTAGAATTAACAGGAAGCCAATGAAGAGAGGCCAATATGGGTGAGATATGCTCTCTCCTTCTAGTCCCCGTCAGTACTCTAGCTGCAGCATTTTGAATTAACTGAAGGCTTTTCAGGGAACTTTTAGGACAATCTGATAATAATGAATTACAATAGTCCAGCCTAGAGGAAATAAATGCATGAATTAGTTTTTCAGCATCACTCTGAGACAAGACCTTTCTAATTTTAGAGATATTGCGCAAATGCAAAAAAAGCAGTCCTACATATTTGCTTAATATGCGCATTGAAGGACATATCCTGATCAAAAATGACTCCAAGATTTCTCACAGTATTACTAGAGGTCAGGTGTTAGAAGGAAAGGTGATGTAACACAGTGGTAAACATACCACTGTCCCAGCTTTTTTGAAACGTGTTGCAGGCATCCATTTCAAAATGAGCAAACTGTTATGTGTCGGACGCAGCTCGGACAACCGACCAGCGTTTGAAGGACCCAGTATGAAATAAACAGAGCACGGTACAAAGGCTAACTGAATTTAATACATAACAGTGATACAAAAAATACAAAAGAAAGTGCGGTCTGGCGTGGTGCGCTCCCAGCAGCGCTAACGGTCCGGAGCCAGAAGCTGTTCGGACCCAAGGACCCCGCCGACACCCCCCAGGTGGCCGCAACAAACCGAGTCTGTGAAAGAAGGAACCATTATGTGAGTCCACACTCTACACACAGAGAGACCACTCAAAGGTGTACATAAACAGCAAACACTTCCTGGCTTAATTACTAATCAGCTTCCCAACCTGCAGGCATGGAACATCCAGTTCACAAAACTCCACTGCAGTGGAAGCCGATACATGACTAACATACAGCTCAATATAAAAAGGTGTGAGGGACACCACATTTACTGACTGTATAAATGTTAGTCACAAAATCTAACGTACCTCAGGAAGTGTGCTGACGAGCGTGAGACCTCACCCCCTCCTCTTTCACAGACCGTGCATCAAACCTGGACGTTCTCTGCATCCACTGATGATGAGATGGCTCCCGAGACGACGATCTCACCCGTCTGGTCACAAGGTCGAGTCTCTGGCAAATACACACTGTATACTCCAGTCTTAAATGCCACCATGTTCCAATCCAAATAGATGCACCTCAGCTGTGAGTCCTGACGAGCCGCAGGTGATCAGGGTGAGGTCCTGATAACCTCAGCAACACAGCCACTCAGTCCCAAATGCAAGCCACCTGGAAGGAAAAACAAAAGACAGAAACAAAAAGGCAGCCAGGCCCCCCAGCCATACAACACAAACATTTGCACAAAAACAATAAAGTGTCATGTTTCTGTCGTGTTTGGGTTCCAGTTTGTATTTGTCCCCTTGTCAGAGAGAAAACTAAGACACCTCATGTCAGATCAAAGGGTCGGGCCCCCTGATTTATGACCTAAAGGTCAAAGGTCAACCCCACCCCTTCCCCCAAGCCCCGCCTCCAAGCCCTGCCTCAAGTCCCACCTCCAAACCCTGCCCCCTCCCACATGCATCTAATATTTTAATATCCTTTTATATTTTTTAATTCTTAAGGATTTCTTTAATGTATTAATTAATTAACTAATTAAATTATTAAATTATTAAACCTGAATATCTAAAACAGTGTCTAATATTTTAATACCCCTTTAATATTTTTAATTCTTAAATTAAAGCATGTCCTTTTTATGTTATTTTAATTCCTGAATTAAAGAACGATTAAAAAATACCCGTATCTTTTACTCAATTATGGACGCTTTTCTTTAATTTACTGATTAAATGTGAATATTATAATACCCCTTTAATTTTTTTTAATTCTTAAAGATTTCTTTAATTTACTAATTACAGAAATATTGAATTATGATATAATTAAACGTGAATATTTTAATACCCGTTTAATATTTTTTAATTCTTAAGGATTTCTTTAATTTACTAATTACAGAAATATTGAATTATGATATAATTAAACGTGAAGATTTTAATACCCCTTTAATATTTTTTAATTCTTAAATTAAAGAGCGATTAAAAAATAACCGCCTCTTTAATGTAATGGTGGGAGGGTTAAGTCTTTGCACCGAGAGCCCCAGGCGTCACATGATTCTTTGGCATCACATCCCATGAGCCCCACTAACGTTAATACAGAATAGATGTTAAAATAACAACGCTTTTTTTCTCTCGGAATAATTAAAGAAATAGCCTCTCACTGGAACATGACCCCGTGTGTGTGTGTGTGTGTATGTATGTGTGTGTGTGTGTACGTGTGTGTGTGTGTGTGTGTCATGCCAGATGGTAGAGAGGGAGGGGGTGTTTTTTTTTTAGAGTAAAAGGTGCCAGTAAGTGTTTTTCGTCATCTGTTTTCTGTTTTAAGAAAAACAGGGCAAAATATTTATGAGGGAAAAAATATCGTCTGTCCAGCAACCTCGCGTACATGTATTGGGGTGCTGACCCCATAACTCTCCCCCTGCGGCGGTAAATTACCTGATCGGGTAGATACC
The DNA here is from genome assembly GCF_902500255.1 of Thalassophryne amazonica. NCBI lineage: Eukaryota > Metazoa > Chordata > Actinopteri > Batrachoidiformes > Batrachoididae > Thalassophryne > Thalassophryne amazonica. The sequence goes on along the minus strand of NC_047116.1, from coordinate 1,036,949 downwards.
GCTGGGGACTGTAGATTGTTTTTGAAGACAAAAAACAAACTTTTCTCTCCGTCACGCCCACGTGAGAAGGACCATCCGCTCATTTTCACCACGGCATTTGAGGAGAGCAGACGTCAGGAGTCCACGATGGGTATAATATAGAATTAATTTGCCGTAAAAATTCCCTGATCGTTAAAAAAAACAAAAAACACGTTTAATTAAGTTTTCTTGTCTTCGAGCAGCGTGCGAAAACCAGATCAGCTTTCAGGGTAAGTGATTTAAGTAATCTTTTTTGATAGAAATGCGTTTTTTTTAAATGATGTTCGCGGTCTGAAACGATGTCTTTTTTTTAGACAAAGCCACGCAGACGGTACAGAATGCGTTCAGACCCATCGTCGGTAATATACGTATTTGAAATATTACAGAATATTTGTTTGGGAGGCTGCTGCTTTTTTAAATTTGTATTTATTTATTTATTTTTTTAGAAATCAAGTCAGAGGACCCTGAAGAAGCTGGAAGCAGGGAACCCCCAACTTCACCACACAGATGTAAGTACACTGTCTGAAAATTAATTTACATTTAAAACTTTGGATTAATAATGAAAAGTTTTTCTGTTACAGCCGGTGGAGATCCAGCGCAGCGTCAGAGAACCGTAAAACGGGGCTCGGGTTTACACAGTAAGGAGATGAACTTTTTTTTTTTTTTTAATATTTAATAACTAACGTTTTTTTCCTCTTTTTTTCAGCTCGCGCTGGCAGGAGACCATCTATTTTCCACCGACACGCAAGGCTCGAAGATATTCTGGGGTGGAATTAATTTCATCTCGCAACTCGTTGGAAAATGTGTATTTGTTTTTTTCTCGATGGAACGGGAGAATTCATTTTGGTGAGGTATATTCATTGATTTTTGAGGTAGAATCATCTTGTCACAGTTTTTTAAAGATGGAACGAGAGAATTCAGGCTGGGAAAATAGCTTCGGACGGGAATTAAACGGCTCAATAATCGACTCGGCGGGGTGCGCTCCTGCAACAGATGGCGCATTAAAGATGGTCCGGAGAGAGACTTTTAAGCGAGTTCGTTTAACACCGCTAAATGATGCTCTTAACAATTTGGCGGTTGAACAGGAATCAAATGAAATTAATCCCCACATCCTTTCCGCGATTAACACGTTAAATTCCCTGCTCCACTCTGTGAGTGAAGATTCCCGTGATTTAGCACACACCCCGGCTCGAGATGAGTCCAGAGACAGACTTTTAAACTGAGTACGGCTGACTCCTTTAAATGATGCCGTAAGCCTCCTTGCGTGCGAATTTAACCCTTACGTCCAATCCGCGGTGGATGAATTAAACCAAATGCCTAACAACACGCGTTTTTTCACCTTTAAGAAGTCCCTCCCCGTGCAATGCGTGCGGAGAAGATATTTTAAACAGAACGCGTTTAACTCCGATAAACGCGGCAATCTCTGTTTCGATGGAAAGTGTCGATGATGCACGACCTCGGTCTAGCCGCGATTCTCCGATGACGGATGCCAGGGCAGCTAATGTCATCAGGAGACCGGCTTTTAACAATATTGAAATCAGGCAACCTCTAAATTTCCACCACGCCGATGAAATTCCCGACTACGCTGAATTTGGTGGTTGGCTCTCACTGCGGTATTGTATCACTTCCTGTTCCGGAGCACAGCGGTGTTTTTCTGTATCTGTTAGCTGTTTAATCTGCGCAGTTAGATTGATCTAGTTATCTAGATTACAATTTGTTTCCCAGTGTAATCTTTACGTGCCTTAACCTAAGCACTCCTTCTGCTGAATCACCTCTAAATTATTTACACATTATTCACTTTGCGTGTTTTTAGGAATCCGCTAGCTTAGCGTAGCTACTAGCTCTTAGCCGATTTAGCATGGCGGCTTCTCCTGTCTCTCCCTCACTTTTCTGCTCTGGGTGTGAAATGTTTAGTTATTCCTCGGCCTCCTTTAGCAGTAATGGTACTTGTAATAAGTGTAGCTTATTCGTAGCTTTGGAGGCCAGGCTGGGCGAATTGGAGACTCGGCTCCGCACCGTGGAAAATTCTACAGCTAGCCAGGCCCCTGTAGTCGGTGCGGACCAAGGTAGCTTAGCCGCCGTTAGTTACCCCCTGGCAGATCCCGAGCAGCCGGGAAAGCAGGCCGACTGGGTGACTGTGAGGAGGAAGCGTAGCCCTAAACAGAAGCCCCGTGTACACCGCCAACCCGTTCACATCTCTAACCGTTTTTCCCCACTCGACGACACACCCGCCGAGGATCAAACTCTGGTTATTGGCGACTCTGTTTTGAGAAATGTGAAGTTAGCGACACCAGCAACCATAGTCAATTGTCTTCCGGGGGCCAGAGCAGGCGACATCGAAGGACATTTGAAATTGCTGGCTAAGGCTAAGCGTAAATTTGGTAAGATTGTAATTCACGTCGGCAGTAATGACACTCGGTTACGCCAATCGGAGGTCACTAAAATTAACATTAAATCGGTGTGTAACTTTGCAAAAACAATGTCGGACTCTGTTGTTTTCTCTGGGCCCCTCCCCAATCGGACCGGGAGTGACATGTTTAGCCGCATGTTCTCCTTGAATTGCTGGCTGTCTGAGTGGTGTCCAAAAAATGAGGTGGGCTTCATTGATAATTGGCAAAGCTTCTGGGGAAAACCTGGTCTTGTTAGGAGAGACGGCATCCATCCCACTTTGGATGGAGCAGCTCTCATTTCTAGAAATCTGGCCAATTTTCTTGGATCCTCCAAACTGTGACTATCCAGGGTTGGGACCAGGAGGCAGAGCTGTGGTCTTATACACCTCTCTGCAGCTTCTCTCCCCCTGCCATCCCCTCATTACCCCATCCCCGTAGAGACGGTGCCTGCTCCCAGACTACCAATAACCAGCAAAAATCTATTTAAGCATAAAAATTCAAAAAGAAAAAATAATATAGCACCTTCAACTGCACCACAGACTAAAACAGTTAAATGTGGTCTATTAAACATTAGGTCTCTCTCTTCTAAGTCCCTGTTGGTAAATGATATAATAATTGATCAACATATTGATTTATTCTGCCTTACAGAAACCTGGTTACAGCAGGATGAATATGTTAGTTTAAATGAGTCAACACCCCCGAGTCACACTAACTGTCAGAATGCTCGTAGCACGGGCCGGGGCGGAGGATTAGCAGCAATCTTCCATTCCAGCTTATTAATTAATCAAAAACCCAGACAGAGCTTTAATTCATTTGAAAGCTTGTCTCTTAGTCTTGTCCATCCAAATTGGAAGTCCCAAAAACCAGTTTTATTTGTTATTATCTATCGTCCACCTGGTCGTTACTGTGAGTTTCTCTGTGAATTTTCAGACCTTTTGTCTGACTTAGTGCTTAGCTCAGATAAGATAATTATAGTGGGCGATTTTAACATCCACACAGATGCTGAGAATGACAGCCTCAACACTGCATTTAATCTATTATTAGACTCTATTGGCTTTGCTCAAAAAGTAAATGAGTCCACCCACCACTTTAATCATATCTTAGATCTTGTTCTGACTTATGGTATGGAAATAGAAGACTTAACAGTATTCCCTGAAAACTCCCTTCTGTCTGATAATTTCTTAATAACATTTACATTTACTCTGATGGACTACCCAGCAGTGGGGAATAAGTTTCATTACACTAGAAGTCTTTCAGAAAGCGCTGTAACTAGGTTTAAGGATATGATTCCTTCTTTATCTTCTCTAATGCCATATACCAACACAGTGCAGAGTAGCTACCTAAACTCTGTAAGGGAGATAGAGTATCTCATCAATAGTTTTACATCCTCATTGAAGACAACTTTGGATGCTGTAGCTCCTCTGAAAAAGAGAGCTTTAAATCAGAAGTGTCTGACTCCGTGGTATAACTCACAAACTCGTAGCTTAAAGCAGATAACCCGTAAGTTGGAGAGGAAATGGCGTCTCACTAATTTAGAAGATCTTCACTTAGCCTGGAAAAAGAGTCTGTTGCTCTATAAAAAAAGCCCTCCATAAAGCTAGGACATCTTTCTACTCATCACTAATTGAAGAAAATAAGAACAACCCCAGGTTTCTTTTCAGCACTGTAGCCAGGCTGACAAAGAGTCAGAGCTCTGTTGAGCTGAGTATTCCATTAACTTTAACTAGTAACATTGGCTTCCTGTTAGTTCTAGAATAGAATTTAAAATTCTTCTTCTTACTTATAAGGTTTTGAATAATCAGGTCCCATCTTATCTTAGGGACCTCGTAGTACCATATCACCCCAATAGAGCGCTTCGCTCTCAGATTGCAGGCTTACTTGTAGTTCCTAGGGTTTGTAAGAGTAGAATGGGAGGCAGAGCCTTCAGCTTTCAGGCTCCTCTCCTGTGGAACCAGCTCCCAATTCAGATCAGGGAGACAGACACCCTCTCTACTTTTAAGATTAGGCTTAAAACTTTCCTTTTTGCTAAAGCTTATAGTTAGGGCTGGATCAGGTGACCCAGAACCATCCCTTAGTTATGCTGCTATAGACGTAGACTGCTGGGGGGTTCCCATGATGCACTGTTTCTTTCTCTTTTTGCTCTGTATGCACCACTCTGCATTTAATCATTAGTGATCGATCTCTGCTCCCCTCCACAGCATGTCTTTTTCCTGGTTCTCTCCCTCAGCCCCAACCAGTCCCAGCAGAAGACTGCCCCTCCCTGAGCCTGGTTCTGCTGGAGGTTTCTTCCTGTTAAAAGGGAGTTTTTCCTTCCCACTGTAGCCAAGTGCTTGCTCACAGGGGGTCGTTTTGACCGTTGGGGTTTTACATAATTATTGTATGGCCTTGCCTTACAATATAAAGCGCCTTGGGGCAACTGTTTGTTGTGATTTGGCGCTATATAAAAAAATTGATTGATTGATTGATTGAATTTTATCGTAACATCATAGGGACGCTCCAGAACTCAGTTGAAAAGGCTTTAACACACGCCAGGGCCGGGGACTTTATCCAAATGGAAATTCGTGTGGACTCAGTCTACAACGAGGCCGCTTTGATCAGCTCATATAACGATGGAGCCGATGTGACGGCCTTCCAAAATTTGCTAGAACGATTGACACAATCGAATTCCAACGTTTTATTCGACGACTCTCTGGAATTAGTGGTTCAAGTCATCCGGAACCAGTTCGGAGCAGGGAAGCGCAAAATAGATGACCTCCTACACCATGAGGTTCTGAAGAAAAAAATCCGAATGCCTTATTATCGTGTATAACCCCGAGAACAGTTTATGTTTTGCCATAAACCTCGTCCAATTATTGAATACTCATCTGACTATGCAGGAGGCAGAGGAGCGAGGACACGCATTACAAATTAGCGTGGGATTAACGGCTGCTACGTCAGTATCTTTAGACCAGGTGGGAAAATTTGAAAACGCTCTGGGGTGTAACATTGTGGTGTTTTTCAGACCTTAAGGGGAGAGAAATTTGGCAAAATTCCAAATAGGAATGCCGATGCAACAGAAAACTGTTTTTATTTTTCAGTTTAAAAATCATTTTTACGGCGTGACAGATTTAAAGAGATTTTTGGGAGTGAAATATGTATGTGAGTTTTGCTTTGAGGGGTACAATAACCCCGCTTCCCATAATTGTCCATCTTATTGTAAAATTTGTGAATCCTCGCAGTGTTACCAAAAAAATAACCCAGTATTTTGCAGCGAATGTAACAAGTCGTGTCGCTCGCTCGTCTGTTACAGCCTGCATAAACAGCCAAAGTATCGTCCTTCTGCCAGTAAGTTCGTTAGTGTGTGTGATAACAGAAAAATATGCCCTCGATGTAAACACGAGTATTACATAGCGTTTTCTAAAAACAGCACTCTGCACGTCTGTAAGCAGAAAAAGTGTCATATATGCAGCGAAGCGCTCCAGGAGCCGAGCGAGGGTCACCTCTGCTATATGACGCCGCTCAAAGCTGAAGAGAAGTATTCAGACAAATACGTTTTTTATGACTTTGAAATGTATGTCAATAATGACAGGGAACACGTACCGTTTTACGTCAGCACTGTAACAAAGACTGTGGATTGTTGGAGCGCATGGGGGACAGACTGCATAGCCCGCTTCTTTAAACATTTTAGAACGAGAAAATTCAAAGAATACGTGTTCATCGCTTACAACTCAAAAGGTTTTCATTGCTATCTGCTTTTAAAGTATCTAGTCGAGCAAGGCGTAACCCCCACTGTGATTATGACCGGGAGTAAACTATTACTCATGACAGACGCCGCCTTTAAACAGAAATATATAGATTCATTATCATTTCTCACAATGTGCTTGGCTCAAATGCCAAAAGCCCTGGGAATCCGGCTGAAAGACCAAATCCTACGCAAAGGTTACTTTCCGCACCTATTCAGTTCAGAAAAAGTGACGTGCGTATCAAATCCGCGGGCTTGCGGGTTTGATATGCACGTCACTGGAATGTTCTGCTCCTGTAAAATATTGAGAAACTTCTTCGAGCCTGTAGGGGGGCTCGATTTCTTGAACGAAGATCCGAGATGTTTCAGAAGATCTATAGCATGAGACCCCCTCACGACTTTCTCCTGTAAATAAATTCCCCCGACGGACTCCAGCACGTATCACCCATTAACAATTTTCTCATAATATATTCAGCGTTTCTATGATCTCTGGAGGGAATGTTCTTCCTGACCTCTGTGACAGTCTCATCCCCTACCTCCCCCTCCTCCTCCTCAGGATGTTTAGCGACACGTGTCTCTTGCGGGGGTGAAACACGCGACTCATGTTCCCCCTGTTTGATCAGACTTAAATAGCGCTGCAGCAGAGCCTCATACTTTTTAATTTTTTCATAAGGGGAGTGAGTACGTTCCTCCAGCACGGCCCACATTTGCGAGTCTAAATCATTTTCCGCCGTTTGTCTGATGTTATTTCCGCTCGGCAGGACGGAATGTCCGAGTTGATGCAGCTGTTGAGGCGTCAGTAAAAACATCTTTTGCGCCGCTTTGAACGCCATTATGCTCTGGGCAGTATTAGACTCGTTATAGCGGGCAGGGCCGCGGCTAGCAGAGGCAGGAGAAAGCCGCCTGTTTGAATCAGCGCTCCCCGCTTCCTTTTGTAGCTGTTTTTTTTTTGTTTGCGAGAAGATGTAAAACTCTCTCTCATTTTTTTAAGGTACGGAATTGAGAGTCGCTCAAGGCGATATTCCGCTTTAATATGTTCAAAGTGATCTCAGATAAAGTTTTCAGAAGCTCCGGCCTGCAGGTCTTCAGGATGTGGTGACGCTCCCTCGCCCCGGTTTTGATTAGCGTTTTAAGAGCGGGTGCGTTCCTTTTTGAAAGAGAGGTCATATCCGTTTATCTTTCCGCGGGCCACTCGTGCGGGAGTAATCCCGATCTCAGTCTGAACTGATCTGGACACTCCTGCGTGCAATCCAGTAATAAATACCCGTAAGGTACGCTCGTAGCATTGTTAAGAGCCGCCAAAAAGAATTGTTTTCTGCCGGGGAACATTTGCTGAGCCAGAATGTTCATCTGTAACTTGTCTCTGGGGTTTTTAAACAGCACCATATAATTACAATTCAAACTGATGGTTCGACTGTATTTCCCTTTATGAAACACGTTCTGTGTGATCATGATGACGCTCATATTCCGGTGATGTCTGTACTGGGTGAAAATTCTTACAACTTCAGGATGATCCGTTGCTTGAAAGATGAGATCATCCAAAATAACCAGATGGCTCTGACCTTCAGGGAAAAGGCTGTCGTCCAGAAATGAGTCAGGGAGTCCTCTTACAAATTTAATATTTTTATTCTTCAGTTCAGAATACAGAGGTTGTTCAGACGTATACAGCCATACAATGTTGTCAGGCACATATCTCATAGCGTGGCTACAATTTTCCAGCAATGTTTTCACAAACACAGTCTTTCCCGAACCACTCGGTCCAACGATGAGACAGGAGAATGGGGGCTGAAGTCTGGGGTCAAACTCCACCGTATTTCCCGAGTGAGACGTTTCAAAATCCGAACGGTTCGGTTTCCCCGTCCTTTAAAAGATGCTGCTTGTCATACACCAGCCTGAAGGATTTTTGAAATGACACGTTTGTCAAACTGAAACTGCTTTTATGACGTTTAATTCCCTGCTGCGGCGTTTTGATAGATGCAGCGAGGGCGGGATCTTTTATATAACCCTCGACCAGATCTTTGACGCTGTCAAAGTTTATTTTCTGACAGCTCTCGTGGGTTTGAGTGATCCCCTTCACACGCATGACTGTTTTACCTCCTGTGGTTTTATATGCGTAACTTTTAGGCCCTGCTGCTGCAAACTCTGTGATGACGTCACCGCTCAACTCATCGGTGACCTGACCCAAATAATTACCGGTAGGCAGCGGGGTTTCATCCTGCCTACAAACGTAAATCAGGCTATCGGTATCATAATACAGAATCCTGTCAGGATTTGCCACAGCCTCCATAAAACCGTACAAGGTCAAACATGCGTACGCCGTTGTAAAAGCGGCGATGAAAATATTGACGGCTTTACCCGGTCGGCTGACGTACTGCGGGCCGTACCTCCATTGAACCATAGCCGCCTGACTGCTGAGGAATGTTAGATAAGTGACCTCGTACTCTTCAGAAAACAGATACCTGAACAGCTCGGACTGTGTCAGATTTGACCTCTGGGTGAATTTCCCCCAGAAGGAGTTGAGGCAGATCTTAACCATATGTCGTTTTGCAGGATTGTGAGTGATTTTTTTTGGATCTAAAAGAATGTTCTGATTCACCCAGTAGTCTGCGATATATTTTTCTCTGCTCTCGGGGTCTTTATCGAATTCGGGAGGGAAATCGAAGGCTTCCTGCTTGTATTTTAAGAAGGTGTTTATGTACCCCTCAAAGATTTTATCACGTTTATCCTCAAAATGCCAGACTTCAAAAATCTTAGCTACAACGTAGCCTGTATCCAGAGCTTTGTGGAATTCCGGGGTCGTCCAAGTCCCAGACAGAGCTCTCTGCTGCTGACTGTGTGTGCACGCTCCCGCTTGATTATTTTGATCAGAGCAGGTGCGACACAGAGTAAACACCAGTTTACCGTGAGGAGTTCTGTGTGGGAGGACGGGGAATTTTAGCCCCCAGGGCGGATACACGACGGCTTTGATGAGGCCGAAATAAGTCCTGGGGTCTCGGAAATTTCTGTAGATAATTTCCAGATGCCCCGTGGGATATGTGAAATTTACGTTAACGTAAGGATACAGCGAGGTCACGTCGACGTAATAGACCCTCTCATCTGGCTTAGCTGTGTACCTCAGACGGGACACGCAAGTCTGACCTCCGTATAAAGCGTTGAGGGGTTCGAGGGGAGCCGAGAAACTCCCACACTTTTATCCCTCCGTCAATCTGAGCATACACATCAACATAATAACCCCCTATTTTTTTCTCTCCCCTGTTTAGAGCGTGATCGATGGCTATGTTTTGCACCTCAGCAACCCATTCTAACCATTGCACGGCAACATCCGAATATTTTTTATGGATCGTTCTATAATTCTCAACGGAGGGGATCGCCAGCGTTTTTGTAGTGAGAAAGTTAGTTTGGAAGACTTTCATGCACGCTGAGGCAATTTAACACAGGTGAAAGGATCCACGCGTGTTTCAGCGATGAATTCTGACATAAACTTGGAGCAGGCTGCAGCAAGGATTTTTGTGTCGTTATCACAATACATTATGGCCTCGGCTTTAAAATCAAAAATTGTGTTTTTTTGGTCACGTACCACGCAATTCCTGTCTTTCTCCCTCTGACATATTGGCGACCCCGTAAGCTGCAGAGTCAGGGTACGGACCGACATAGTTCAGATTTTTTTCTGAACTGAACAGGTGCGGAAAGTAACCGTTGCGTAGGATTTGGTCCTTCAGCCGGATTCCCAGGGCTTTTGGCATTTGAGCCAAGCACATTGTGAGAAATGATAATGAATCTATATATTTCTGTTTAAAGGAGGCATCTGTCATGAGTAATAGTTTACTCCCGGTCATAATCACAGCGGGGGTTACGCCTTGCTCGACTAGATACTTTAAAAGCAGATAGCCGTCAAAACCTTTTGAGTTGTGAGCGATGAACACGTATTCTTTGAATTTTCTCGTTCTAAAATGTTTAAAGAAGCGGGCTATGCAGTCTGTCCCCCATGCGCTCCAACAATCCACAGTCTTTGTTACAGTGCTGACGTAAAATGGTACGTGTTCCCTGTCATTATTGACATACATTTCAAAGTCATAAAAAACGTATTTGTCTGAATACGTCTCTTCAGCTTTGAGCGGCGTCATATAGCAGAGGTGACCCTCGCTCGGCTCCTGGAGCGCTTCGCTGCATATATGACACTTTTTCTGCTTACAGACGTGCAGAGTGCTGTTTTTAGAAAACGCTATGTAATACTCGTGTTTACATCGAGGGCATATTTTTCTGTTATCACACACACTAACGAACTTACTGGCAGAAGGACGATACTTTGGCTGTTTATGCAGGCTGTAACAGACGAGCGAGCGACACGACTTGTTACATTCGCTGCAGAATACTGGGTTATTTTTCTGGTAACACTGCGAGGATTCACAAATTTTACAATAAGATGGACAATTATGGGAAGCGGGGTTATTGTACCCCTCAAAGCAAAACTCACGTACATATTTCACTCCCAAAAATCTCTTTAAATCTGTCACGCCGTAAAAATGATTTTTAAACTGAAAAATAAAAACAGTTTTCTGTTGCATCGGCATTCCTATTTGGAATTTTGCCAAATTTCTCAACCCTTAAAGTCTGAAAAACACCACAATGTTACACCCCAGAGCGTTTTCAAATTTTCCCACCTGGTCTAAAGATACTGACGTAGCAGCCGTTAATCCCACGCTAATTTGTAATGCGTGTCCTCGCTCCTCTGCCTCCTGCATAGTCAGATGAGGATTCAATAATTGGATGAGGTTTATGGCAAAACATAAACTGTTCTCGGGGTTATACACGATAATAAGGCATTCGGATTTTTTCTTCAGAACCTCATGGTGTAGGAGGTCATCTATTTTGCGCTTCCCTGCTCCGAACTGGTTCCGGATGACTTGGACCACTAATTCCAGAGAGTCGTCGGATAAAACGTTGGAATTCGATTGTGTCAATTGTTCTAGCAAATTTTGGAAGGCCGTCACATCGGCTCCATCGTTATATGAGCTGATCAAAGCGGCCTCGTTGTAGACTGAGTCCCCATGAATTTCCATTTGGATAAAGTCCCCGGCCCTGGCGTGTGTTAAAGCCTTTTCAACTGAGTTCTGGAGCGTCCCTATGACGTTACGATAAAATTCAGCGTAGTCGGGAATTTCATCAGCGTGGTGGAAATTTAGAGGTTGCCTGATTTCGATATTGTTAAAAGCCGGTCTCCTGATGACATCAGCCACCCTGGCGCCCGTCATCCGAGAATCGTGGCTAGACCGAGGTCGTGCATCATCGACACTTTCCATCAAAACAGAGATTGCCGCGTTTATCGGAGTTAAACGCGTTCTGTTTAAAATATCTTCTCCGCACGCATTGAACGGGGAGGGACTTCTTAAAGGTGAAAAAACGCGTGTGTCGTTAGGCATTTGGTTTAATTCATCCACCGCGGATTGGACGTGAGGATTAATTTCGCACGCAAGGAGGCTTACGGCATCATTTAAAGGAGTCAGCCGTACTCAGTTTAAAAGTCTGTCTCCGGACTCATTTCGAGGCGGGGTGTGTGCTAAATCACTGGAATCTTCACTCACAGAGTGGAGCAGGGAATTTAACGCGTTAATCGCGGAAATGATGTGGGGATTAATTTCATTTGATTCCCATTCAACCGCCAAATTGGTAAGAGCATCATTTAGTGGTGTTAAACGAACTCGGCTTAAAAGTCTCTCTCCGGACTCTGTGTTATTTCGAGGCGGCAAATTTAACGCCTCAGGTAATGGGCCAGGTAGTGGAGGAGTTTAAGTATCTTGGGGTCTTGTTCACGAGTGAGGGACGGATGGAGCGTGAGATCGATAGACGGATCGGTGCAGTATCTGCAGTGATGCGGTCCCTGTATCGGACCATCGTGGTGAAGAGAGAGCTGAGTAGGGGGGCAAAGCTCTCGATTTACCGATCGATCTATGTTCCGATCCTCACCTATGGTCATGAGATTTGGCTAATGACCGAAAGAACGAGATCGCGAGTACAAGCGGCCGAGATGAGTTTCCTCCACAGGGTGGCTGGGCGTTCCCTTAGAGATAGGGTGAGGAGCTCGGTCACTCGGGAGGAGCTCGGAGTCGAGCCGCTGCTCCTCCACGTTGAAAGGAGTCAGTTGAGGTGGCTCGGGCATCTTTTCCGGATGCCCCCTGGACGCCTCGCTGGAGAGGTGTTCCGGGCACGTCCCATTAGGAGGAGGCCCCGGGGAAGACCCAGGACACGCTGGAGTGCCTACATCTCTCGGCTAAAAAATATAAATAAATAAAAATAAATGCATGAATTAGTTTTTCAGCATCACTCTGAGACAAGACCTTTCTAATTTTAGAGATACTGCGCAAATGCAAAAAGGCAGTCCTACATATTTGCTTAATATGCACATTGAAGGACATATCCTGATCAAAAATGACTCCAAGATTTCTCACAGTATTACTAGAGGTCAGGGTAATGCCATCCAGAGTAAGGATTTGGTTAGACACCATGTTTCTAAGATTTGTGGGGCCAAGCACAATAACTTCAGTTTTATCTGAATTTAAAAGCAGGAAATTAGAGGTCATCCATGTCTTTATGTCTGTTAGACATTCCTGCAGTTTAACTAATTGGTGTGTGTCCTCTGGCTTCATGGATAGATAAAGCTGGGTATCATCTGTGTAACAATGAAAATTTAAGCAATGCTGTCTAATAATACTGCCTAAGAGAAGCATGTATAAAGTGAATAAAATTGGTCCTAGCACAGAACCTTGTGGAACTCCATAATTAACCTTAGTCTGTGAAGAAGATTCCCCATTTACATGAACAAATTGTAATCTATTAGACAAATATGATTCAAACCACCGCAGCGCAGTGCCTTTAATACCTATGGCATGCTCTAATCTCTGTAATAAAATTTTATGGTCAACAGTATCAAAAGCAGCACTGAGGTCTAACAGAACAAGCACAGAGATGAGTCCACTGTCTGAGGCCATAAGAAGATCATTTGTAACCTTCACTAATGCTGTTTCTGTACTATGATGAATTCTAAAACCTGACTGAAACTCTTCAAATAGACCATTCCTCTGCAGATGATCAGTTAGCTGTTTTACAACTACCCTTTCAAGAATTTTTGAGAGAAAAGGAAGGTTGGAGATTGGCCTATAATTAGCTAAGATAGCTGGGTCAAGTGATGGCTTTTTAAGTAATGGTTTAATTACTGCCACCTTAAAAGCCTGTGGTACATAGCCAACTAATCATGATAGATTGATCATATTTAAGATCGAAGCATTAATTAATGGTAGGGCTTCCTTGAGCAGCCTGGTAGGAATGGGGTCTAATAGACATGTTGATGGTTTGGAGGAAGTGACTAATGAAAATAACTCAGACAGAACAATCGGAGAGAAAGAGTCTAACCAAATACTGGCATCACTGAAAGCAGCCAAAGATAACAATATGTCTTTGGGATGGTTATGAGTAATTTTTTCTCTAATAGTTAAAATTTTATTAGCAAAGAAAGTCATGAAGTCATTACTAGTTAAAGTTAAAGGAATACTCAGCTCAATAGAGCTCTGACTCTTTGTCAGCCTGGCTACAGTGCTGAAAAGAAACCTGGGGTTGTTCTTATTTTCTTCAATTAGTGACGAGTAGTAAGATGTCCTAGCTTTATGGAGGGCTTTTTTATAGAGCAACAGACTCTTTTTCCAGGCTAAGTGAAGATCTTCTAAATTAGTGAGACGCCATTTCCTCTCCAGCTTACGGGTTATCTGTTTAAGCTGCGAGTTTGTGGGTTAAACCACGGAATCAGGCACTTCTGATTTAAGGCTCTCTTTTTCAGAGGAGCTACAGCATCCAAAGTTGTGCTCAATGAGGATGTAAAGCTATTGATGAGATACTCTATCTCACTTACAGAGTTTAGGTAGCTACTCTGCACTGTGTTGGTATATGGCATTGGAGAACATAACAAAGAAGGAATCATATCCTTAAACCTAGTTACAGCGCTTTCAGAAAGACTTCTGCTGTAATGAAACTTAGTCCCCACTGCTGGGTAGTCCATTAAAGTAAATGTAAATGTTATTAAGAAATGATCAGACAAAAAGGGGTTTTCAGGGAATACTGTTAAGTCTTCAATTTCTATGTCATATGTCAGAACAAGATCTAAAGTATGGTTAAAGTAGTGGGTGGGCTCATTTACATTTTGAGCGAAGCCAACTGAGTCTAATAATAGATTAAATGCAGTGTTGAGGCTGTCATTCTCAGCATCTATGTGGATGTTAAAATCACCCACTTAATTATCTTATCTAAGCACTAAGTCAGACAAAAGGTCTAAAAATTCACAGAGAAACTCACAGTAACGACCAGGTGGATGATAGATAATAACAAATAAAACTGGTTTTTGAGACTTCCAATTTGGATGGACAAGACTAAGAGTCAAGCTTTCAAATGAATTAAAGCTCTGTCTGGGTTTTTGATTAATTAATAAGTTGGAGTGGAAGATTGCTGCTAATCCTCCTCCTCGGCCCGTGCTTCGAGCGTTCTGACAGTTAGTTTAAATGATCCTGAGTCACACTAACATATTCATCCTGCTGTAACCAGGTTTCTGTAAGGCAGAGTACTAACAGGGACTTAGAAGAGAGAGACCTAATGTTTAATAGACCACATTTAACTGTTTTAGTCTGTGATGCAGTTGAAGGTGCTATATTATTTTTTCTTTTTGAATTTTTATGCTTAAATAAATTTTTACTGGTTATTGGTATTCTGGGAGCAGGCACCGTCTCTACGGGGATGGGGTAATGAGGGGATGGCAGGGGGAGAGAAGCTGCAGAGAGGTGTGTAAGACTACAACTCTGCTTCCTGGTCCCAACCCTGGATAGTCACGGTTTGGAGGATTTAAGAAAATTGGCCAGATTTGAAATGACTTTAGTTTTGTGTCATGTCTGTGATCTGCTTTTTTTCTACAAAATTAAACAACTGAATGAACATCCTCAGAGGCCGGTGATTCCATAATTTTTGCCAGGGGTTGTACTAGCTAATAAAATAAATACACTTCATAATTTATAAAGGATGTCATAACACTTTTTTGAAAAGGTGAAAATATTTTCTGCAAAAAGCTTCTACAGTTATAAATTTTCCACATGCAATGCACTTATCCCCCCATTTCCACAACACATTGCAATCGTGAATAAACAGAGCTCGTCTCTCATGACCAGGCCTATCTTGTTATATCACCACTGAATTATATGTGACTGCTACAAGTGACATTTTTCATAGCACTGTGACAAGGGTAGGACTGTTTCAGAATTTAATTTCATCTTTATATTTCTTAAAGTTTCTCCAATAATTTACACACATTCTGAATATGCCAGTTCTACAAAAATATTAACAAATATCATTTCATGTTTTTCAGCTCAGTGGGTCTTTTCAAAGATAAAAGCTCTTCGAAACAGCTGCACAAAAATAAAGAAACTGGGACCCAGTGGAAGTTCAAGGAAAAGTTTCAGTAAAAGAGCAACCTGGATGAAAGAGAGACTACAGTTTTTGGATCCACACATACAGACAAGAACATCAATCTCAAATTTAAACAAGGTAAGTTTCTTTATTCTTCATTTACACTGATACATGTTTTTTTCTTTTTTCCCCAGTAGCATTAAAGATTTATCATTTTGTCCTGCCAAGGAACAGATCCCATTTCTGAGTTGAAATACTTAGTTTGGAGCTGCCGTTGTTCCTTTGCAGTTTGTGTTGGGTTTCGCTGAGTACGTGGGCCAATCCCTGGTAGTTTTGGATCACTCCTCCAAGCTCCAGGAATCAACATGCATGTCTCAGTGTCCTCCACATCACAGACATTAACATACAGGCGCTTATTTTTCTGAATCATGAAATTAGGTAAACAGCAAGCTGACAGAATTAAGTAGGTTACTTTATCAGGAGACAAGTTGATGGTTGTCAAGAATACCCGAAATCTGTTGGTCAATATGCCAAATGAATTTTCTACCACACGTCTTGCGTGTGAAATGCGGTAGTTAAAGATTCGTTTGTCTTTGTCCAACTGTCTGTGAGGACAGGGTTTCATCATGTTAATGCTCATTGGGAAAGCATCATCACCTATGAAATGGTAGGAAATTTTATGATCTGGAATTCCATCCACAGTCTCAGGAGATGGTGGGTTCAAAGAATTGTCATCCAGCGTATTTTTCAGTGTGGAGTAATTGAAAACCCCAGCATCACCTGCACAGCCAGCAGCTCCAACGTCAACATAAACAAATCTATAGGTTGCATCCACAACAGCCAGAAGAAGAACAGTAAAACTGTGTTTGTAGTTAAAGAATTGGGATCCTGTGTTGTCTGGTTGCTGAATTGCCACATGTTTACCATCTATGGCCCCAATGCAGCATGGGTAGTTTCACTTTCTTTTGAATTCTTTTGTTATGGCCAAACATTCATCTGGAGTAGATGGAGTCTAGAAATAGAAAATAATTCATTTTATTAATTTTCAAATGTCAATTTTTTTTTTTTTTTGTTTGTTTGTTTGCAGAATTCAACGGTCTCATCTGAAGTAACAAATGATGACAACAATGATGATGAAGATAATGACACAGACAAGGTCTCCAAGATAACCCATCAACTCCATCAACACTTGATGGAACTGATCAAGACGTAACCCCTGGAAGAAAATCAACAAAGGAGCCATTGAAGCCAAAAACAGTCATCTGCTAAAAGACAGGCTGAGGACGAGTATCATCTGATTAAAGAGTTAACTCAAACATTATCAGATTGAAAGGGAAAGAATCGAAACGGGAAGAAAATGCCCTCCAGAAAATTGACCCATTTGCTTGTTATGTGTCAGAGGCCCTATCACAACTAGATCCAAAAATGAAGCATTTAGCTGTACATCACATTAACACTGTCATCTTTCAGGCTCAGATGGGAACTCTTGGCCAGTTACAATCACAGCCACAAAGTCAAGTGCTTTCTCTGCAATATAATCAGCAGTCTAATTGGTTTCCACTAGACTGTTTATTTTCAGCACCACCTCAGTACAATAGTTAGTATCAACCAAACCAGCAACAACATCATAATCCTGCCTCTACAATCCCACATCAAACATGGTGTCCACCACCACAACAATTTTTGAATCCTGACACTGACACCAATGTCATAGTATTTGGCAACAGGAAAATAAACTGCAAAACAATGCAAATTCCCAGTGTTCTGTGGGCCAAATTCAATGGTCACAGCTTGATAACCAACAGTCAGAACAAAACAACCATGACAGATTCAAAAAAGTAAAGTAAAAGATTCAAAACTTCTTCCATTTAAAATGTTAAAACAATCAGTATTACAAGCTTAAAGTCACTTACATTGTAATAGTAGAGGATTTGTTCAAGGTTCTATTGTATTTCCCAGTATTTGAAAAGATATCTTCTGTAACAAGTTAAACAAGTTGTAATTTCTCAGGTTTTTTTCATAAAACTGTTTGCTCAAGCTTACCTTTAAGTGCTGCTTTTTCAGAATATTGTACAATGCCTAACATGTTTCGGATACAATTGTAGAAACCGTTCTCAGCCCCCATCCGATACTGGAACGACAGACTCTTAAACGATTCTCCTAAAGGAATACAAACGGAAATGTTATTAGTACATCAGAATATTTAAAGATATCCAGGACAAGCTTTCAGTGTATCTAACATTTCACTGAGAAATGTAAGCCTAGGCTCTGTGTTGGGGAGTATTTGGAACACATGTATTTAGAATACATATTCAGAATACTCATTTTGAGTAACTATATTTAGGTTCTTTTTCATTCTAGGGTATTTAGAATACAGTTACTTTCCAAAAATCGCAGGAATACATTATGGTACTTAGTCATTACATATCAGCCTTATCTTGCACAACATTTGCAAGAGAATTAAATGACCAGAAAAAAGTTTATTTCAAATTCTTTAACAGACAGTTACAAATGGAACCAGTAGGTGAGTAAAGGAGGAAAAGAACAATTTTTTTCTGTTGTTAAGATTTGACAGTGTTGGACACTGAACATCAGTAATCTGACTGAATAGCTGGTTGTCAAAGTTTCTAAATTTCATTTCAATTTTTCAAGGGCTTTGAGCTTGATGAGATTGGAAAAGACCTTTTACTTATTTGTTTTAAAATCAGTGATCTGTCTGTTCCCCCAAAATATTTACAAAGATTGAAAGCTATTTAAGGTACAATCCTTTTTTTATCACCACAATTTTGCTTTAAGCCTGGATTTTTCTGATCATATTTTATTATGCACCACATTTATATAGAGAGATATTTTAATATTTTAAGGCAAGTATTCAGTATTCTGTAACTATATACAATTTCAAAGTATTTTCTCCAAGCACTGCCCATGGTTAGTCTATGTTCTAGTGAGAGCCTGGTGGGTTACATATAATTAAAAATCTACATAGACCAGGCTAGCAAATATAAAGGTCATATCTGATGGGAAAGGAGACTTACCTGTTGCTAGAAACCTTAGAGTGACAGACAGTCTTTCGCTAGGTTTTATTGCAGCACACATAGTCGTGTCTTCTTTCTTAATAAAAGGCTTCACTGATGCTCAGATTTCATCAAAGGACTGGCGATCAATCCGGTGGTATTTGCGAAATGTCTCTGGATCCTCTGCATTTAGTTCCTGGACCAAATTACTGTACACCCCTTGATTCTCTCTCCTCTTTATCCAAGATCTTGTCCAGGTTTTACGACAAGCAGATCTTCGTCTTCGACACCGTCTCTGAATTAATAATACAGCTAAAATACCAATCATATCATCTTCATCCAATGACAACTGGGATTCCATGTGTTCCGCCATGTTATCTATGACACGTGACACGGCGGTGGGGTACACAGGTCGTGACACAGGCGCAGTTCAGTCAGACTGAAAGTAGAATGCTTACGCTCCCCCGCACACAGTGAGTCATTTGTCACACAAGGCAGAAATTATTAAAGACGCTAGATCATTTGCTTTTGGGTCAGAAAGGTGGACGACTCTCACAAAATACACTGCAGATGAGGGTATCCTGCTTAAGCATTTTACCACGCGTGCCATTTGGAAAAAAATCTTCCCCGTGTGCGCCAGCCTTGAGGGAGCGCTCTCTCAGCTACAGGACTGCTTCTCAAGAACTGTATGGGATTTATTTTATAGCCACAACCTGCAGGAGTACACTGACACTGTACTCTCTTACATAAAGAACTATGTTGACACTGTCACCATCAACAAAAGGGTCAGGGTTTTTCCGAACCAGAAGCCCTGGATGAACAGTGCAATCCAGTCCCTATTAAAAAGCCACAACACCGCCTTTAAATCAGGGGACAGGGCCCTGAACAGCGCGACCAGTTCCGATCTGAAAAGAGGCATCAGGGAGGCCAAGGCTGCCTACAAGAAAAAGATTCACTGTAAATGACCCCAGAAGGATGTGGCAGGGAATAAATTATATAACCAACTACAGAAGCAGCAACCCAGGAAATGCTAGGTCTGACACTTCGCTGGCAGAGGAGCTGAACCGCTTCTTTGCCTGCTTCGAAGCAGACAGACCAGCAGCAACTCCACACCCACCACCCTCCAGCACTAGCACGCTAACACTTCAGGAACACAAAGTGAGATGTGTGCTGAAGGCGGTGAACCCCAGGAAGCAGCCAGCCCCGATGGTGTACCTGGAAAGGTACTCAAAGCGTGTGCTGACCAACTGGCTGGAGTTTTCACCTGCATCTTCAACCTGTCCCTGTCGCAGGCCATCATTCCACTCTGCCTCAAATCCTCCACCATCATTCCAGTCCCAAATAAGTCAGCAGTGGAGAGCATAAATGACTACAGGCCTGTTGCACTTACGCCTGTGGTCATGAAGTGCTTTGAAAGACTGGTCTCTCAGCACATCAGGGACTGTCTGCCTCCCACTCCACTCTGGACCCCCACCAGTTTGCCTATAGGGCAAACCGCTCTACAGAGGACGCTATCACCACAGCGCTCCACACCACGCTGAGCCACCTGGAGCACCAGGGGAGCTATGTGAGGATGCTCTTCCTGGACTTCAGCTCAGCCTTCAACACATAATCCCGGAGATCCTGGTCCAGAAACTGACACATCTGGGCATCTCCACCCACATCTGCCAGTGGATCAAGGATTTCCTCACAAACCACCCACAGTCCGTGAAACTTGGCCCCCACCTTTCCTCCACCATCACACTCAGCACCGGTTCCCCTCAATGCTGTGTACTGAGCCCCCTCCTGTTCACCCTTTACACACATGACTGCTCTCTGACCCATCCCACAAACACCATCATAAAGTTTGCGGATGATACCACCGTGATTGAGCTCATCTCTGTTGTGTGGGCCGCTGAAGAGGAGGTACTGCTGGCCCACCACCACCAGAGGGCGCCCTGCCTGGAGTGCGGGCTCCAGGCACCAGAGGGCGCCGCCGCCTCACGTGAGCAGCTACGGTGACAGCTGTCACCCATCACCTGAGACAGCTGACGGCAATCATCTGTGGGGTATATCAGCAGGACGGCACCTCCACCTCATTGCCGAGATATCGTTTCTACCTACGAGGTAACGTATCAAAGCTGACGGAGTGTATCCTTTTGGATTAGTGTATAGCTTGTGGATTATTGTTCCAACGAGAGGTGGAGGTAACTTCCCTGCTGTTCGGAGTCTTGGGTGCAAACGCGCCCCCATCTAACTGTTCTTTGTTCCTCGCCAGCAGTACCAGGTCCGACACGCGGAGGCAGTGGCCACCTGGGAGTTCGGGACTTGGCGGCTCCAGTATTTCCGGGGTCCTGTGGCGGAGGAAGCCGTGTGGTTCGGGTCTTACCTTGGAGAGGCGTCTCCTATCTTCGAGCCTGCCCACACGACACTTTTGTGAATTGACTATTGTCCATTTCGTGATTGGTTGTATTCGTTGTGCACGTTCACAACAGTAAAGCCTTGTTATTTGACTTTCTCCATTGTCCGTTCATTTGCGCCCCCTGTTGTGGGTCCGTGTACTGACACTTTCCCAACAATCTCAGGGGGGTGAGACCGACTACAGAGATGAGGTCAATCGACTGACAGCGTGGTGTTTGGCTAACAACCTGCTGTTGAACACCACACAAACAAAAGAAATAATCCTGGACTTCAGGAAGAACAGGGCTGACCCAGCCCCGCTCTACATCCAAGGGGTCAGCTCCATCAGGTTCCTGGGAATGCAGCTCTCTGACAGCCTCTCCTGGACTGCCAACACCACAGTGGTGGTGAAGAAAGCCCAGCAGCGACTCCACTTCCTGAGGGTGCTCAGGAGAAACAATCTGGAGGAGAAGCTGCTGGTGTTGTTCTACAGAGCCACCATTGAGAGCATCCTGATGTACTGCATCACAGTGTGGTACGGGGGGTGTTCAGCAGCAGACAGGAGAGCGCTGCAGAGGGTGATCAAAACAGCCCAGGGTATCACTGGCTGCTCTCTGCCCAGCCTGGAGGACATCGCCAGCTCAGCAGAGCTGCCAGCATCAGCAAAGACACATCCCACCCCAGCAACCACCTGTTTGACCTACTACCCTCCGGCTGACGGTATAGGTCAATCAAAACTAGGACAAACAGACTCAGGGACAGCTTTCTCCCCAGAGCGATCACTGCACTGAACAATAACAAATTACTCTAATCCACACCTTCAAGTTTCTTGTGCAATATCTGTAAACCATGTGCAGTATGATTCCATAGTTGTATATAATTCTCATCTTACATTTTACTTGGTCCACATTTTATTTTATTTCATTTTACCTTATGTTTATATTAGTTGTACATATACTCTGAATAATTTACCGTTAAATTTCACTATCTTTTATTTGACTAAAAATTACTCGCACCACCGAAAGCACCTTTTGGGAGTTGCACTCAAATATCGTTGCTATGCAAATTACAATGACAATAAAGGCGATTCTGATCTGATTCTGATTCTATGACACTTGAGACCTCATACAACACCACAACTCTTGTCTTGGCATCCTGTCACAAGTTTTCTTTAAATCCACAAACACGCAAGAAATCATATTGCTGCTCACAGATCTTCACCTGTTTTCTTTTTTTCATATTTTATTTTAGTATTTTCAAATTTTAAACACCAACAAACAAGGCTCAGATGCATAAATTACAAGGTTTTTACAAAATAAAACAGTGCAAAAGAGCAGCAGAAAAATGTTGCTAGTGCAGGAGTGAACAGTCAATCCAATTTTACGGCCTCAAAATGAGTTAGGAATGGATCCCAGGTTCTGGAAAACATGTCCGTTGACCAGGTACAGAGTTTTTCCATTTGTATTATGGACATCATTTCAGTGACCCATAACTGAAATGGAGGAGGAGTAGGGGACTTCCATTCCTTCAATATCAGTCTTTTGGCAACAAACAGTCCAAGTTCCAATGGTTGCCGCATAATAGCAGGTAGAGATCTCAGAGTCTGTGTGTAGCCAAAGATGACCAGTCCAGGTTCAGGCTGTAGGGGTTCTTTGTATGCTTTAGAGAACTAATCAAGTATTTTTGACCAAAAGGCTGTGAGTGAAGTGCAGGACCAGAAAGTGTGAAACAGTGTTCCCTCTGACACCTTACATCTATCACACACTGGGGAAACTGAGGGATAGATTCTTTGCAGTCTGACTTTGAATAGTGTAAGCGATGAACAATTTTGAACTGAATTTATTGAGGTCGACTGTTCACAGAACAAGAATGAATGTTAGACAGACACGCACTCCACATGGACACAGACAGTTCTATACCCAGTTCATCTCTCCAAGTATCCCTAGTTTTCACAGTGTGTGCAACAATACGAGGTCTGTTAGAAAAGTATCCGACCTTTTTATTTTTTCAAAAACTATATGGATTTGAATCATGTGCGCTTGCATCAGCAAAGCTTGAACCTTCGTGCGCATGCGTGAGTTTTTTCACACCTGTCGGTTGCGTCATTCGCCTGTGGGCAGGCTTTGAGTGAGCACTGGTCCACCCCCCTCATCGGATTTTCATTGTCAGGGAAATGGCTGAGTGACTGCCGCTTTGCTCCATGAAAATTTTTTCAGAAACTGTGTGAGACAGCCAGGTGGAAACCATTCAGAAAATTCAGATGGCTTTTGGTGAAGATTCTATCGGTGTCACACAGATTAAGAAGGATTACAACCAGATTAAAGACGGCCCACAACGGCTGAGGGCACGCCGCGCTTCAAGCGGCCATCGACAGGCTGAAACGGCCAGATCATTTCCAAAGTGAAGGCTGTGTTGATCTGGGATGTCATGTGACTACCAGAGAAATCACAGAAAATGTGGACATCAGCACTTTTGCGGCACATTCCACTGTTACAGGAGATTTTGTAATGAAAAACGTGCGGAGGAATTCACGCGTCGGGACGGAGCCGCTCATGGCGCACAACAAAAAACACCTCCGTGTTGGAAACCATTCGGAAGATTCAGACAGGTTTCAGTGGCTTTTCAGTTGAGTGAGTATCCGAGAAATTGTGTAACAGCTGGGCATGTCACAACATGTCCTGTGAGACTTCCAACACGGAGGTGTTTTTTGTTGTGCGCCATGAGCGGCTCCGTCCCGACGCGCGAATTCCTCTGCATGCCTTTCATTACAAAATCTCCTGTAACAGTGGAATGTGCTGCAAAAGTGCTGATGTCCACATTTTCTGCGATTTCTCTGGTAGTCAGACGACGTCCCAGATCAACACAGCCTTCACTTTGGAAATGATCTGGTCGTTTCAGCCTGTTGATGGCCGCTCGGAGCGCGGCGCGCCCTCCGCTGCTGTGGGCCGTCTTTAATCCGGTTGTAATCCTCCTTTCCATTTCCATTTCACTGACAATGAAAATCCGACGAGGGGGCTGGACCAGTGCTCACTCAAAGCCTGCCCACAGGCGAATGACGCAACTGACAGGCGTGAAAAAACTCACGCATGCGCACGAAGGTTCAAGCTTTGCTGATGCAAGCGCACATGATTCAAATCCATATAGTTTTGAAAAAAATAAAAAGGTGTACAATTTTTGTAATTAGGTGTTTGGAGTCAGAAAGGCTGTTAAAAATGTCAAAAATATTATTCTCCATCAGAAGATTTTTGAAATTTTCCATTTTTGTTTGGATGTAGTGCCTGACCTGCAAATACTGGGAAAAGTGTGAGTTAGGTAGGTTATACTTTTCTTTCAATTGGTTGAGTGATGCCAGTTTTCTATCAATATATGTTTTTAACTGACATTAGAAGACATACCTTACTGAATTTTCATCAAGCCCTTATGATTAAAACATACAGGCACTTAGTGTGGACATGCTGTGCCCAGCAGTGCATTATGGGTAATGTCAGTACATTCACGACAGAAGAAATGCATTTGAGACACTCTGATCAGGCTCCACACGGACAACAGCATTAAACTCTTTGTATATTTGGCCTAAAACTCTCGTGAATATATTCTCTGGGTTTATAGATGTTGTTATTGTGTTTGTTTTATGTAAAAATGCCAGACGATACTACATTGGGCTTCCAATGACCCACATTTCGCACCAAAAGGAATGGATAAGACGTACGGATCCTGGACAAGGAAGGGCCTAACTTCATACTGTACCTATTTTTCCAAGGAAACTTTGAGGGACTTCCAATCACTAAAAAGACAATTCCTGCTCAATAACAAGGATTTTTACATATTTTTACAAATCCGCCATTATATCACAAGCTTTATACCAAAGAATAGCAACGTATTTGAGATGCCAATATTGAGGATTTTTATTAAGGCCTACCAGGGTGATTCTGGTCTAAAATTGATTTCAAGATTATACAAGGATTTCCAGGACATTAAAAATGTAAACACAGAATATATTAAACAAAAGTGGGAAATGGAAACAAATACCAAAATGACAACCGAACTTTGGCTGAAATACACTGCATTCCAATGGAGAAATTCCAATTCAGACTCCTTGAGATACTTCGGTTGGAAATGACTTAGTAGATACTTTATTACACCGGTACAAAGCTCACACTACTCAGGTCTTTCCATTTGTTGGAGGAAATGTGGGGCTCAGGTAGCAAATCCTTTACATTTGTTTTGGTCATGTCCCCTAATACAACATTTTTGGATGAATATTCAATCTGAAGTGTGCATAATGTTAAATGTACCATCACCCTTAAACTGGGACGAGATGCTATTTGGCCTTTTGCAGTCTGTGGACACAAATAAAGAGACAAAGTGTCTATTTGGAATTTTAAGTTTGGCAGCTCGGAAATTGATTACCAAAAACTGGCTAAAAACAAACTCTCCAACCCTGAATGATTGGCACAACATTGTCTATTCTATATACACAATGGAAAAAATCACTATGTCTAACAGACTTCAAAATGACAAATTTGAAAAAATATGGGCAAAATGGAAAGCATATGTAAGGATAAGAAAGCCAGAATTTGTATGATTCATTAATATTTGTATATGGAATACTGTTATGGTCAAAACTGTACACCATCAGTTAATGTTTGTGTTTTTTGTGTTGACATGCAAAAGAAAATTCTTTAAAAATAAAAAAAATAAATAAAAAAAAATGCCAGAAGAAGCTCAGGTAGCTTCTCCATTATTTTCAATTGGAATCACTGCACTCCCCCTCCAGCTGCCACCTTATCGTGGTGGGGGAGTTTGTGTACCCGCATGATCCTAGGAGCTATGTTGTCGGGGGCTTTGTGCTCCCTGTAGGTTCTCCCAAGGCAAACAGGTCCTAGGTGATGGGTCAGACTAAGGGCAGTTCAGAACCTCCATGACCAGTAAAAAAATCAAGGACCGAGACATTGCCCGGTATGGCGGAGCCGGGGCCCCACCCTGGAGCCAGGCATGGTGTTGGGGCTCGTGCGGGAGCACCTGGTGGTCGGGCCTTAACCCATGGGGCCCGGCCGGGCTCAGCCTGAAAGAGCGACGTGGGTCCGCCCTCCTGTGGGTTCACCACCTGCAGAGGGGGCCATGGGGGTCGGGTGCAGAGAGGATTGGGTGGCGGTCGAGGGCGGGTGGCCTGGCGGCCCAGTCCATGCTCACAGCCCCTGGATGTTGGGACGTGGAATGTCACCTCGCTGGGGGGGAAGGAGCCTGAGCTTGTGCGGGAGGTTGAGAAATACCGACTAGAGATAGTCGGGCTCACCTCCACGCACAGCTTGGGCTCTGGTACCCAACTCCTGGAGAGGGGCTGGACACTTCATTTTTCTGGCGTTGCCCACGGGGAGAGGCGGAGAGCTGGGGTCGCATTGCTTATTGCTCCCCAGCTCAGTCGCCATGTGTTGGAGTTCACTCTGGTGAATGAGAGGGTCGCGTCCCTACGCCTTCGGGTCGGGGACAGGTCTCTCACCGTTGTATCTGCATACGGGCCGAGCAGCAGTGCAGAGTACACGACCTTCATGGAGTCCCTGGGAGGGGTACTAGATTGTGCTCTGACTGGGGACTCCATTGTTCTCCTAGAGGATTTCAATGCCCACGTGGGCGGCAACAGTGAGACCTGGAGAGGGGTGATTGGGAAGCACGGCCTCCCTGATCTGAACCCGAGTGGTGTTCAGTTGTTGGACTTCTGTGCTAGTCACAGTTTGTCCATCACGAACACCATGTTCGAGCACAAGGGTGTCCATAAGTGCACGTGGCACCAGGACACCCTGAGCCAGAGGTCGATGATCGACCTTGTAGTTGTATCATCTGACCTTCGGCCACGTGTCTCGGACACTCGAGTGAAGAGAGGGGCTGAGCTGTCGACCGATCACCACCTGGTGGTGAGTTTGATCCGCTGGGAGGGGAGGAAGCCGGTCAGACCTGGCAGGCCCTAACGTATCGTGAGGGTCTGCTGGGAACGACTGGCGGAACCCTCTGTCAGCGAGGTCTTCAACTCCAACCTCGGGGAGAGCTTCTCCCAGATCCCGGGGGAGGTTAGAGACATGGAGTCCGAGTGGACCATGTTCTCCACCTCCATTGTCGATGTGGCCGCCCGTAGCTGTGGTCACAAGGTCTCTGGTGCCTGTCACGGCGGCAATCCCCAAACCCGGTGGTGGACACCGGAAGTAAGGAATGCCATCAAGCTGAAGAAGGAGTCCTACTTATCTTTGTTGGTAGGTGGGACCCCAGAGGCAGCTGACAGGTATCGGCAGGCCAAGCGTGTCGCATCCCGTGCAGTTGCAGAGGCAAAAACTCAGGTCTGGGAGGAGTTCGGGCAGGCCATGGAGGAGGACTATCGGTCGGCCTCGAAGAGATTCTGGCAAACCGTGCGACGCCTCAGGAGGCGGAAGCAGCTCTCCACCAGCATTGTTTACGGTGCGGGTGGGGAGCTGTTGACCCTGACTGGGGATGTTGTCAGGCGGTGGAAGGAGTACTTCGAGGATCTCCTCAATCCCATCGTCAGGTCTTCCGAAGAGGAAGCAGAGACTGGGGACTCAGAGGCGGACTCATCCATTACCCAGGCCGAAGTCACCGAGGTGGTTAGAAAGCTCCTCGGTGGCAAGGCTCCTGGGGTGGATGAAATCCGTCCTGAGTACCTTAAGTCTCTGGATGTTGTGGGACTGTCTTGGCTGACACGCCTCTGCAACATCGCGTGGTGGTCGGGGACAGTGCCTCTGGATTGGCAGACCGGGGTGGTGGTCCCTCTGTTTAAGAAGGGGGACCGGAGGGTGTGTTCCAACTATAGGGGGATCACACTCCTCAGCCTCCCCGGTAAGGTCTATTCCAGAGTACTGGAGAGAAGAATTCGACCAATGGTCGAACCTCGGATTCAGGAGGAGCAGTGTGGTTTTCGTCCTGGTCGCGGCACACTGGACCAGCTCTACACGCTCCATTGGGTGCTCGAGGGTTCATGGGAGTTTGCCCAACCAGTCCACATGTGTTTTGTGGATCTGGAGAAGGCGTTCGACCGTGTCCCTCGGGGCACCCTGTGGGGAGTGCTCCGGGAGTACGGGGTCCGGGGTCCTTTGCTAAGGGCTATCCGGTCCCTGTACGACCGCAGCAGGAGCATGGTTCGCATTGATGGTAGTAAGTCAAACCTGTTTCCAGTGCACGTTGGCCTCCGCCAGGGCTGCCCTTTGTCACCGGTTCTGTTCATTATTTTTATGGACAGAATTTCTAGGCGCAGCCAGGGTGTAGAGGAGGTCTGGTTTGGGAACGACAGAATCTTGTCTCTGCTGTTTGCGGACGATGTGGTTCTGTTGGCTTTGTCAAATCAGGACCTTCAGCGTGCACTGGGGCGGTTTGCAGCCGAGTGTGAAGCGTCCTGGATGAAAATCAGCACCTCCAAATCTGAGGCCATGGTTCTTGACCGGAAAAAGGTTCTTTGCCCTCTACAGGTCGGTGGAGTGTCCTTGCCTCAAGTGGAGGAGTTTAAGTATCTCGGGGGTCTTGTTCACGAGTGAGGGACGAATGGAGCGTGAGATCGATAGACGGATCGGTGCAGCATCTGCAGTTATGCGGTCGCTCTATCGGACCATTGTGGTGAAGAGAGAGCTGAGTAGGGGGGCAAAGCTCTCGATTTACCGATCGATCTACGTTCCGATCCTCACCTATGGTCATGAGATTTGGCTCATGACCGAAAGAACTTTTCCAAGATTTTATTAAACAATCTGGTTAGAAACTCTACTGCCATCTCTCCTCATTTCCATGCCTCCACTGGAATGTCATCTGGACCAACTGCCTTTCCACTCTTCATCCTCTTCATAGCAGCCCTCACTTCTTCCTTACTAATCTCTTGATTCCTAAAAAGACTGTTAAAATATATCCGAACAGTAAACCTTGGTTTTCAAGATCTGTAAGGATTTTAATTAACAGGAAAATGAAAGCCTTTTGTGAGGGAAATCGGGAAGAGGTGCTAAAGCTTCAAAGGGAGATTAAAACTGAGATCAGGAAGGCTAAATTGGGTTATAAGACCAAACTATAAAAACAATTTAGCCAAAACCAAATGGGCTCCGTTTGGGATGGTTTAAATTTGATTTTAGGATCAAATAGGAAGAAAAATAATAACCACAAGATAACTCTTAATGACACTAAATCTGGAAAAGAATTCGCCCAAGATTTTAATAATTTTTATTTGAGATTTGAGTCTCTGGATTTTAATCATGAAATCTGTAAATGGAAAAATGACTTGTTATGCCCAGGTTCTCCTCCTTTTAATGAACAGGCTGTGGTTACCTGTTTCAAAAGAATCAAGGCCAAAAAAGTCCAGGGCCAGACAATATCTGCGGCCGTTTATTATCTTCTTGTGCAGAACAACTAGGCCCAGTCTTTTTTGATATATTTCAAAGGTCAGTCAATGAACAGAGGGTTCCTAATGTTTGGAAACAAAGCACAATAATCCCTGTGGCCAAAACCAAATCCCCTAAGGTCTTCAATGATTTTAGACCTGTGGCTCTTACTTCATTAGTAATGAAGTCTTTTGAAAAATTGATGAAGAATGAATTTCTTTCACAGGTGGAGCATTTACTCGATCCTCTTCAGTTTGCCTACAGGGCTGGTCGAGGTGTGGAGGATGCTACTGCCACCCTCTTAAATCTGGTCCTGAAGCATTTAGAAAGTTCTAAGGCACATGCACGTCTTCTTTTTTTAGACTTTTCTTCTGCTTTTAACACTATCCAACCACATATTTTAATAAATAAGCTTGTTAAGGATTTTAAACTGGATTTTACTATGGCAGGTTGGATTTTGAACTTTTAACAGGGAGATCTCAGCGAGTGAAGGTAAATGGTTGCCTTTCTGATGTTTTATATTCCTCAACAGGCTCACCACAGGGTTGTGTGCTGTCCCCTCTCTTGTATATTTTGTATACAAATGACTGCCGCAGCCACTATAAGAATCGCCATATTTTAAAATTTGCAGATGATTCTGTTATAATCAGTCTCCTGCATGGTGATGAAAGGGAACATGGCCCTGTCGTGGCAGATATGGTTCAGTGGTGTGACGACTCCTTCTTGCAGCTGAATGTTGACAAGACAAAAGATATGGTTATTGACTTTCGGAAACGGATGTCCTCACCCAAAACCACTATAATCAAAGGCCAACAGGTGGAGTATGTGGACAACTATAAATACTTGGGAACGCTGATTGATAGCAAGTTGAACTTTAATGACAATGCAGACCTGCTGTACAAGAAGGGGCAGCAGCATCTGTTTTGTCTTCGTAAGTTGTCATATTTTCAAGTGGACAGGACAATAATGACCCTATTTTATAAATCTTGTATTGAATCGGTTTTAAATTTTTCAATGATGTGCTGGTACGGAAATCTCAGCATTAAAGCAAGGAAGCCACTTCACAACATTGTAGAATTGTGCAGCAAGCTTTTGGGGGCCCAGCAGACCTCACTGTCTGACTTGTTTTCTAGACAGGTGAGGAGGAAGGCTCAGAGAATTTTATCTGATCTGGCCCACCCTCTCCATGGTGAATTTTGTTTTTTGCCATCTGGAGCGAGGCTTAGGTTTCCTACAGTGAGGAGTAACAGATATAAGCATTCCTTTGTACCTGTGGCTATCTCTGTTCTGAATGCTGATCGGAGGAGAGAAGCAGATACATAGGGTTGATGGCAAATCGTGTTAGGTAACTCGGTTCCTTTTCCATCGATCCAGGTCTGTACTGTGTCCCCCTTGTGTACTGAATGTTTGGTGTGTTTTTTCTTTTCTTTCTTTTCTTTTCTTTTATTCTGTGCTTTTCTGTATACCCATTGCTGTACAGCTCGTTGCTCCTTTGGAGACACTGAATAAATAAAGTGAAAGTGAAAGTGATTTACTCTCACCACATCATCCAGCCTTTTCTCTCGCTCATTTTCTTCATTCATCAGCTCCTCAAAATAGTCCCTCCACCTTCTCAGTACACACTACTCACTTGTCAGCACATTACCATGTGCATCTTTTACCTGCTAACCTGCTGCAGATCCTTTCCAGCTCTGTCCCTTTGTCTGGCCAAACAGTACAAGTCCTTTTCTTCTTCCTTACTATTCAACTTCTTGTACAGCTCGCAATATGCCTTTTCCTTCGCTTTTGCCACTTCCCTTTTCGCCTTACGCCGCATCTCCTTGTACTCCTGTCTACTTTCTTCATCTCTCCGACTATTCCAAAACTTTTTAGCCAACCTCTTTCTCCTTATGCTTTCCTGGACCTCTTCATTCCACCACCAAGTCTCCTTGTCTTCCTTCCACTGTCCAGATGTCATGCCCAGTACTGTCCTAGCTGTCTCCCTCACCACATCTGCAGTACTTTTCCAGCTGTCCAAAATTGCTTCCCCTCCAACCAGTGCTTCTCTCACCTGCTCGCTAAATTTCACACAATAGTCTTCCTCCTTCAGCTTCCACCATCTGATCCTTTGCTGAGCTCTCACTCTCTTCTTCTTCCTTAAGGTGCGTTTACACATAAGCAAGACATGTTACGAATGTCATTTTTCTGTCATTCGTGACACATTCCTGACATTCTTAATGTGACTTAACGCATCTGAATAGGTTTCTTAATAGTGCATGTTGGTGCATGATATTCTTGATATTCGTGGAGCATGTTTTTGCCTGTCAAAAAATCTTCCACGAATGTCACACACCACCCTCATTTTGTCTTACATCGTGGAGGTCGCAACTGAGCGTGTTGATCCGTCTTGATGAGTATTGATCCTTAATAGAACGTGACAACGTTCGTAGTGGTTCCTGTGATGATTCTTGGATCCCAAACTGTCACGCGTTATTACGAAGTGACACGGAAACTGTCAAGTTTTGACATGACTTGTAACGCGGCGTCACATTTCACTGCACTCCACGACGAATCAGTTTTCTGTTATGTGCGCACAATTAAACTCGGCTCCAAATGTCATTCCACAGTTCCTGCTGAAGCTCCTCAGGACGCTCCTGCAGGTGTTCCACCTGCTGTTGTAACCGATGAGCGGGAGAACGAGTCTGAACCAGAGGAGCGAGAGGAGACTCACGTACAGCCAGACATCTCTGCACCTCCTCCAGTCCGGCGGAGGAAGAAGAGTGCGCACAATTAAACCCTACTGCACCGCATTCAGTTTGATTGCTGACACCAAGTCGGCTAAAAGTCTAATTTCAGTGCTCTTCAGCGCGCTCCTGCAGGTGTTCCACCTGCTGCATGTGTCTGATGTTTGGAAAAATGCGCGAGATGAGAGCCGCATGAAGCCACACATCTGGCTTTGTCCTCCCCCTCTCTGCGCCACTCCATGGCACAGAGCCCAATTACGCATGCAGTCACAAAGTTCTTCTGAAAAACTGGAGCGATCTGAATTTGGTTGGATGAATATGAGTGTGTGTATGTGGAGACAATTCACCTCGTTCACAACGTGACAGAACTTAACGATGTGCTGTTACGCGCAATAGCGCGCAACAACGCGGAACACTATTCTTGACCGTGTGTAATGGTTCCTGATCATTCTCCAGCAACACGTGCCATTAATCGTAACGTGTGGTAACAGGTTACAGCAGTTCCTGAGGACACCTGACGCCTCTGCCCCGAATAATCACATTCGTGATCAGCGGCCAAGAATGTGTACTTCGTGGCATTCGTGACTTGTTGTTGTTATGTGTAAATGCAGCATTACCTCTAAAGTCATCCTACAAACATCCATCCTATGCTGTCTAACAACACTCTCTGCTGCCACCACCTTAGTCTGATTTTTTTAGCTTGCATCTC
This sequence comes from Thalassophryne amazonica, assembly GCF_902500255.1. Taxonomy (NCBI): domain Eukaryota; kingdom Metazoa; phylum Chordata; class Actinopteri; order Batrachoidiformes; family Batrachoididae; genus Thalassophryne; species Thalassophryne amazonica. Next base: position 1,004,197 of record NC_047116.1, on the reverse strand, counting down.
CTATAAAGAATGTAGTCCACCTGTGTCCACCTTCCTCCACTCTTATATGTTACCCTGTGCTCCTCTCTTTTCTTAAAGTAGGTATTCACCACAGCCATTTCCATTCTTTTTGTAAAATCAACTACCATCTGTCCTTCCCCATTCCTATCCTTTTCCTATCATATCTACCCATTACTTCCTCATCACCTCTGTTCCCTTCACCAACATGCCCACTGAAGCCCGCTCTTTCGCCACTCTTTCATGTTTGGGTTCACTCTCCACCACCTCACACCCACACTCCAGAAATCTTCTTTCTCCATCTCACAACCTACCTGTGGGGCATATGCACTGATGCTATTCATAGTCACCCCTTCAATTTCCAACTTCACACTCGTCAGCCTATCAGACACCCGCTTAACCTCCACCACACTCTGAACATACTCTTCCTTTAAAATGACCCCAACACCATTTCTCTTCCTGTCCTCACCATGGTACAACAACTTGTACCCACCGCCGATGCTCCTGCTCTTACTTCCCTTCCACTTGGTCTCTTGCACACACAATATGTCTACCTTTCTCCTCTCCATCATATCAGCCAGCTCTCTCCCTTTACCAGTCATACTACCAACATTCAAAGTCCCCACTCTCATTTCCACCCTTCTAGTTTTCTTCTTCTCCTGCCATTTATGGAAACGTTCTCCTCCTCTGCTTCGTCTTCGCCCAGCAGTAGCCCAATTTCCACCAGCACCCTGTTGGGTGACAGCACCGTTGGCGGACGTTGTTAACCCAGGCCTTGACTGATCTGTTATGGAAATTCGAATCTTAGTCTGCATAGTTGGGTTGGCTTGTTTTACGCCAGATGCCCTTTCTGACGCAACCCTCCTCATTTATCCGGGCTTGGAACCAGCACTCAGAATGTACTGGCTGCACACCCAGATTGCTATATGCATTTGTGGATCTGTTTACACACACACACAGATCAACATATGCATTTGCAAATACTTTTGCTACAATAATGGCCCCATAGGGGAGGGGCTGACGTGGGAGTGTGTGCGTGGCTGCAACCCCAGCTCAATAATTAGGGATATTAGGCAGTGGTGGGCACGGTTCCGCTAATCCGCTAACCGCTAATTATCAAAGCTAATGTTTTCATTATTGGATTAGCTTTTCAGATAACTGAAAACCATCACTGGACCAATTATCTTCCAATACGTTTTGGTCCGATAATTTTTAGACCGCTGGCATATTTTTGCAGACATGGTGAACAAAGCTTAATAGTTACAAACATTTATCAAGTCTAAAATCAGTTGTTGAGTACCTACCTGTTAAATGTTTTGTAGCAGATGTGCAGTTCTATCCTCTACAAACAGAGGAGAGCTAGTTCCAGAAAAAAACTGCTCTATCCTCTGCAGGCAAAGGAGAACTGGTCACACAACAACAACAACAACAACAACAACAACAACAACAAACTAATTTCTTTTGACCCCATACTAATACACTTGCAATATCACCCAAGTCATCCAGAGACATTCCATTTTAACTTATGGTTAAAATTTTAACCAAACTAATTTCGGACAAGTTATTTAAATTAACGTCACATCTGAAGTTTTATAAAGTGAAAATATCAGATATATGTTTTAGTTTTAAAGTAATGCACTAATTTTGAAGGTTTTAGTGTGGACATGCTATGTCCAGGTGCATTATGGGTAATGTCAGTACATTCACAACAGAAGAAATGCATTTGAGACGCTCTGATCAGGCTCCACACGGACAACAGCATTAAACGCTTTGTATATTGTGCCTAAAACTCTCCTGAATATATTCTCTGGGTTTATAGATGTTGTTATTGTGTTTGTTTTAAGTAAAAATGAAAGAAGAAGCTCAGGTTGCTTCTCCATTATTTTCAATTGGAATCATTGCAATTGATTCCTGTTTGCGCTTTAGAGTCCTGCTTATGTCAAACACTGTCGTCTTTGTTCCAGAGTAATATATATGTCTGAAATTCAGTTCACGTTTATTAAATTCCACGCCTTAAATGTAGCAGACACAGATTATCTGGAATTTTGTTTTGGCAAGTTTTCATGGTCTCTACTGCCATCTACTGGCCAGTAGTGTTATGGCAGTATTCGCCCTAAGTGCTAAGCATCTGGGCACCAGTAGATGGCTGTGTTCTATTTATTTGACACCGGTTATATATAATCACAACTTGGCTTTGTTTTGCAAATGCCTTTTTTTTTTACAAATAAAAAAATGGCATATTTTTTAAAAGCACATTTATATGTAAACACCAACACACACGTCACATTAACGTGTTGGTTTGTACATAGAATGAATGAGTCAACCAATCAGTGTTTGTGGAGGCACCCATAATCCCTTTGGCATCTGTCTGTGTTTGTTACAAAACTTCAGAATTAGTGCATTATTTAACATTAAAAGATATATGTTATATTTTAACTTTGTACAAATGACAGAATTGACATTAATGGAGTTATTGTATCCTTATTAATTTTATTTATAAACCAAACCATAAGTCAGCACTGCTTTATTTTCCAAGACCTCCACCTCACGGTGACACTGTTACTGAGTAGAGAGTTGAGCTTCATTGCTCCTCTCAGCTGCTTCACTGCTGCAAGTTATGTAGTAAACAGGAGCTTCCAGCAGGGGACAGGATGCCCAAAGACAGGAGTGCTGACTCATTGTTTAGGTCTGTGGTTGTCTTGGCTGTTTTAGTGTTTGGTGTGATTGCTGTGAAGCTAAGCAGTAGCCCTGCCTTTAAGAGTTAAAAGCCTGAGTTTCCTACCTGTCGCCGGCCAATCCATTCATGGTTTGTCCATTACACAGGCCTCCCTTTGCCTTTGGAACCGTGGAGGGGGTAAGTGTGATAATCTCCCTCCTCGCAGCAAAGTGTCTCTCCTCTCTGACTGCTGGGCACATATTTCCCCCATTGTGGAAGCCACTTTATTTCTGCCTTCCTGGTATCTGACGTTCCTCTCTATCTGCCCAGGTTGTGGCCGAGAGGGAACCATGCATCTGACCTGCAATGCAGTCATACCTTGGACTATTTTAAATGGACTTTTTAGATTAGATTTTTAGTATTAGGGTTTTTTTGTGTTAGCCTTTTAGAGTTTTTTCTCATTTTTTTCTAATTGTTAATAAAAATTTTCAAATTTTTGTTTCTCTAAATGTTTGACGTTGTTTGATATTGATCACGCCCCTTGGACTAGAGGTTTCTAAACTGGGCCTTTTGCCTCACACTCGCCACTTTTGCACAATTACCAGCATAGAGAATAAACATAGCAATAAGCTAATCAGTATAACTCAGACATACAGTAGTGTTCAGAATAATAGTAGTGCTATGTGACTACAAAGATTAATCCAGGTTTTGAGTATATTTCTTATTGTTACATGGGAAACAAGGTAACAGTAGATTCAGTAGATTCTTACAAATCCAACAAGACCAAGCATTCATGATATGCACACTCTTAAGGCTATGAAATTGGGCTATTAGTAAAAAAGTAGAAAAGTGGGTGTTCACAATAATACAACCCCTGGCAAAAATGATGGAATCACCGGCCTCGGAGGATGTTCATTCAGTTGTTTAATTTTGTAGAATAAAAGCAGATCACAGACATGACACAAAACTAAAGTCATTTCAAATGGCAACTTTCTGGCTTTAAGAAACACTATAAGGAATCAAGAAAAAAATTGTGGCAGTCAGTAACGGTTACTTTTTTAGACCAAGCAGAGGAAAAAAATATGGAATCACTCAATTCTGAGGAAAAAATGATGGAATCATGAAAAACAAAAGAACGCTCCAACACATCACTAGTATTTTGTTGCACCACCTCTGGCTTTTCTAACAGCTTGCAGTCTCTGAGGCACGGACTTAATGAGTGACAAACAGTACTCTTCATCAATCTGGCTCCAACTTTCTCTGATTGCTGTTGCCAGATCAGCTTTGCAGGTTGGAGCCTTGTCATGGACCATTTTCTTCAACTTCCACCAAAGATTTTCAATTGGATTAAGATCCGGACTATTTGCAGGCCATGACATTGACCCTATGTGTCTTTTTGCAAGGAATGTTTTCACAGTTTTTGCTCTATGGCAAGATGCATTATCATCTTGAAAAATGATTTCATCATCCCCAAACATCCTTTCAATTGATGGGATAAGAAAAGTGTCCAAAATATCAATGTAAACTTGTGCATTTATTGATGATGTAATGACAGCCATCTCCCCAGTGCCTTTACCTGACATGCAGCCCCATATCATCAATGACTGTGGAAATTTACATGTTCTCTTCAGGCAGTCATCTTTATAAATCTCATTGGAACGGCACCAAACAAAAGTTCCAGCATCATCACCTTGCCCAATGCAGATTCGAGATTCATCACTGAATATGACTTTCATCCACAGTCCACGATGCTTTTCCTTAGCCCATTGTAACCTTGTTTTTTTCTGTTTAGGTGTTAATGATGCCTTTCGTTTAGCTTTTCTGTATGTAAATCCCATTTCCTTTAGGCGGTTTCTTACAGTTCGGTCACAGACGTTGACTCCAGTTTCCTCCCATTCGTTCCTCATTTGTTTTGTTGTGCATTTTAGATTTTTGAGACATATTGCTTTAAGTTTTCTGTGTTGATGCTTTGATGTCTTCCTTGGTCTACCAGTATGTTTGCCTTTAACAACCTTCCCATGTTGTTTGTATTTGGTCCAGAGTTTAGACACAGCTGACAGTTTGATAATCCTCTCCTTTGTTTCAATTGACATCTCTTGTGTTGGAGCAATGATTCATGTCAGTCCACTTGGTGCAACAGCTCTCCAAGGTGCGATCACTCCTTTTTAGATGCAGACTAACGAGCAGATCTGATTTGATGTAGGTGTTAGTTTTGGGGATGAAAATTTACAGGGTGATTCCATAATTTTTTCCTCAGAATTGAGTGATTCCATATTTTTTTTCCCTCTGCTTGGTCTAAAAAAGTAACCGTTACTGACTGCCACAATTTTTTTTCTTGATTTCTTATAGTGTTTCTTAAAGCCAGAAAGTTGCCATTTGAAATGACTTTAGTTTTGTGTCATGTCTGTGATCTGCTTTTTTTCTACAAAATTAAACAACTGAATGAACATCCTCCGAGGCCGGTGATTCCATAATTTTTGCCAGGGGTTGTAGTAGCATCTGCTGTTGACACTACAAACTCAAAACTATTATGTTCAAACTGCTTTTTTAACAATCCTGTGAATCACTATAGTATTTAGTTGTATAACCACAGTTTTTCATGATTTCTTCACATCTGCGAGGCAGTTTGGAACTTTGTTGGTTCTGCTCATTTACTAGTGTGCTTGGGGTCATTGTCTTGTTGAAACACCCATTTCATAGTCCAGCAGTTAAGGGATAGAATCGTGCATTTTTACAAAAGCGCCAAACGTTGTCCAGGGACTCTTTAGGTTATATTAAGTCATGTCAAAGCGGGAGACATTTGATTTTAGCCCTGTATCCTGCTTTTTTAAAAGGGTGCTTGCATGGTTATAATACAGTGTATATTTTGCTACTCATATGACATTACGATCATATGGTTATTATGCAGGGGGCCAGTGATCAAGATTGGACATTGTTAAACTGTAGAGAACGGCTACTGCAACTAGTGCAAAGCTATACTGAGCTTATGTGATCATGTATTGTCCGTCGTGCGGCGTCATACGTCGTCGTACATCCTTATACATTAGCAGGGTGGTATGTTTCAAAATGGAAAGAGGTACAGGACTCATTTCAGGCCTGTAGGGATCTTTAACAGGCCTCTACCTCTGAGACATAAAATGAGGTCACTGTGATCTTCCTAGCATGAAAGATGTAGAGAGTAGTTCATTAAAAATATTCATGAAACATTTGTGCATATCTAGGAAGTTTGCCAACCAGGTATTTACAATGTTTTCAGTTAAAAATATGGTGATAATCGTCTTAATACCAATAACATAAAATAATAATAATGATAACAGCAGCAATAATAATAATAATGGTTATGGCCATAAAAACAAAATTGATTTCTTGTAATTAATAAAAAAGCACTTCTTTCCGTTCAAACACTGCTGTTATTTTAGAGTGTAAATATGTTAGAGTACATGAGTAGCATCTTTCCTTTGCCCTATGCTCGCAAACAGCTATATTGCATAGGTATATTGATATTCACAATGAGTTAGACAATATTTACTCACTTTCCCTAGATTAACACTTTTTCTAAGAGTGTAAGCACACTGAAGTACATTCGAAGCATCCCTACTTAGCCTTAATACATTTTTCATAACGTTCAAGTTTATATTATGAACTTAAAAAGACATTTGGATAAGAGTTTGTCATGAATTATATGCTGTAGAAGGCTGAAAATGGTTATTCTCTTAAAGTTATTCTCTTACGTTTTTAGAGTGTAGGAGTGATTCTTTAACTACGGGCACTATTGGCCTTGTAAATGTAATTTCCACCACACCATTGCCTTACAATATAAAGCGCCTTGGGGCAACTGTTTGTTGTGATTTGGCGCTATATACATGTGCTCTGATGTCACTGTTTATCTCCATAGAAACTACCCAAACAATCTTTCATACAAACTGTTTAGGGACATTACAGTGTTGTGGTGGAAATTATGGCAATAGTGTGGGACAACTACATTTTGTTTGAAAAAATCACAACAGTTGTATGACACTGAATACCGCAATTATGTTTTGATTATTTTACTGAGATTTTATTCAGAGATATTTTAAAACATTAGAAAAAACGTTTCTTTACCATTCATTTTTATCATTGAAGATCAAAAGTCTGGGTGTGGGACAAGCACAAAACGGCAATATTTGCATATAATGATGCTGAAAAAAGGTGAAAAAGTCATCATAGACTACTAGAACAAATTTCTTAACACACTATAAAAGTGTGAAATTTCCCTTTTTCTGTTTTTCATACAATATGATCAAAGGATATAATAAATGCCCGTAGTCTAAGAATCACGTTTATGGATTCAATGTCTCCTGATCTTATATACTTCAGGACACTATAAAGTACCTCTGATAAAGTTTTGGCGCTTTTGTATAAAAGTGCATGATTCCCGTAAAATTTGTCCCTTAGCTGCCGGACTATTAATCAAACTACGCTGTTCTTCTGAACAACGTCTTGAACGTCCCATTTTCCTCAGGCTTTCAAAGAGAAAAGCATGTTCAACAGGTGCTGGCTTCATCCTTAAATAGGGGACACCTGATTCACACCTGTTTGTTCCACAAAACTGACAAACTCACTGACTGAATACCACACTACTATTATTGTGAACACCCCCTTTTCTAAATTTTTTTTTTTTACTAATAGCCCAATTTCATAACCTTAAGAGTGTGCATATCATGAATGCTTGGTCTTGTTGGATTTGTGAGAATCTACTGAATCTACTGGTACCTTGTTTCCCATGTAACAATAAGAAATATACTCAAAACCTGGATTAATCTTTTTAGTCACATAGCACTACTACTGTATTATTCTGAACACTACTGTATCTTGAAGCTCTTAGGCTTGGATTCCTTGGCAGAAAATTTTAGGCTAAGTTAGGAGCTCTCTGAGAGGGCTTTGAGTTGCTTCGCAGATACGGGCCCCTGGCTTTACCCTGAGAGGGGAGGGGACCAGAGACTATTAACTGATGCAGAAACATCTTTCTAGCGAGGTCACAATTCCTCTCTATGCCCATTTTTGTGACCTCCGATTGTCTCATCCTAATATCACTGGCGCCAACAGGAATAACTATGTGACTATGTCTATTGTCATGTTCCTTTGGCTGACTATTCTTGTGCAACGTCAGCACCCTAAAATGAAAAGCAATGTTGGGTGCTCTGGCCACAGGAATACACTGAATATCAGGTGGCATCTGCAATCTAACTTTGTGGATGACAGAATCCCCCATCACTATCACACAATGTTTCAGCCTGGAGATGGTGGTAGAAGTCACCCGTGGGCTTGAAAGGCTATCAACAGACAGGTACAAAGCTGAAAAATGGATCACAGTTGACAGTGGTGACTGTGGACTCAGGTGCTACAGAGCCATTACAGTTCTTCCACCTAACATTTCAAAAGCCACCTTCTTTTGTCAGCAAAGCGAAGGTAGTGCTAAGAGACACAATAGCTGGACCGACAGTAAGCTGGTCTTGAGTGCCCGTTTTGTCTAATTCCACTGAACTCAGAAGTTGCTCTGACGTACAGACATGACTCTCTAAGAGGGCCACCCTTTCTGTGAATATAGCACAGGATTAATGCAAAGTGTAATGTAAACTGTGCACCAAGATAATCTGAACATGGAGCAAAAGCTAGCGCAAGCTAAACATGAACAAAAAGCTCACCACTCCTAAGACCCTAACCCTTGTCTAACTGAAGTGATAGACAGATAGCAGAAATAAAATAAACGACTGCAACCTTGTATTACTTAGAAGAGCACTGTTCAATCCAGTCGCTGAGGAGGCAGTCTGTCCGGGAGTTGCCAGCACCCAGTTGCCAGATCAGCAAACAGAAAGCTTGGAAGCTTGGTTTAATTCATATCTGCTTGAACATGAAGAACTTCAGGAGAAACAGACACCTAAGCCCCCCCCCCAAATATCAGTGGAGCAGCTATGGAAGCAGCTGACACCTTCAGGTATCTGGGTGTGACGTTCATCAACAACTTCTGTTTGAGGGCCTTGTACAGGTGCATGGTGGAGAGTGTTATGTGCTCCTGCATCACTGTGTGGTATGGCAACTGCTCTGTAGTGGACAAGCAGGGTCTGCAGAGGGTTGTGAATGTCACACAGAGGATTGTGGGAGCTAGCTTGCCCACCATCCATGAACATTTATACAAACAGATGCAGGAAAAAGGCCTCCAGAGACCCCATTCACCCAGCAAGCATGATGTTTGTTACTCTCCCTTCAGGCAGGAGGTTGTGGAGCATGAGGTCCTGAATCACCAGACTGAGAAACAGTTTCTTCCCAGAGGCTGTTGAGTTCTGGTGGAGCACTATAGCTCTCGCTCTGAGGCATCCATACTAACCACTAAGCCATTGTGCCGCCAATAACTTGGTGCACAACACCTTGACCTTTTGCACAATGACTGGACTTCTACAACTTCGCACAACCGTTTGTTTTTTTTGTTTGCACAATTCTGTCATGCTGCTCATTACAAGTGTGGCATTTCATTTTATTTTGCTCTTGCTCCTTTAGCTTATTTATCCCTGGGACCTTTTCAAACCAAATTTCGTATCATGTCACGCATCATGGAAGCATATATGATATGACAAAGAACCCTTAACTATTATTAGGAAAAGAACAGGCGTCAGCCTCACGTCATCTAAATTCTGGATCTGTTAGTGAAGCTCATTTCTGATGGCGATCACCTTTGTAATTCTCTCTACTTTCCTGTTGATTTTCTGCTGGTGAACCTCAGGTGGTTACTTCTCTTTCTGCTCTTTTTCTCTGACCGAGGCACTGACGAGATCTTCCATGGAGGCTGGCCCTGCATGATGCCCTGTCTGTTGCATCAGTGAGTGGAAGTTATACATATTCGGGACCTAACCAGAACTGGACACCAGAAGTGGGACAAAGTCATCATCAAGTCACTTTCAAGTCATGAATCTGCAAGTCCCAAGTCAAGTCTCAAGTCAGCTTGCAAACAATTGGTGGTCATTATGACTTGAGACTTGCAGATTCATGACTTGAAAGTGACTTGATGATGACTTCGTCCCACCTCTGCTGGACACAGACACCAATAGGTTAAAGACCCAAGATGGACTGTTTTGTTTTTTTTGTTTCTTAAGAAATTCTTGTCCAATCTTTAAAAACCTTGTGTTCGAATGGCCTAAGCAGTGGGTCACCCCTCTGACCCCTCGCTCGCAGTGCCTCCAGTGTTACTGTTGTGGGGTATGGATGTGGGACCCGCAGAGAATCAAGTCAATAAAAAGATACAAACCTCTCTCGGTGGCCACAGAGCTCTGGGGCTGCAGTTACCGAAACCCTACGGCGCTGCGGATTTTTCTGCATCAAAACAGCGAGCGTAGTCTCTGGACCTGTTGCTGGAGTTAGCCGCAGCTCCGCACAGCAGACAGGGCGCTGCGGCGCTTACCGAGCCCACAGACTCGGTAAGAGCATCAGAGGCAGTGAGAGCGAGGCCTGCGGTTTCTTCCTCATTATCACCAGAGAGTTTTTTTTCCCCACTGCCTCCTGTGTTCTTGCTCGGGGTCGGTGAGGTTAGACCTTATTCGTGTGAAGCGTCTCAAGGCAGTATTGCTGTGATTTGGTGCTTTACCAATGAAAATAAAATTGAATTGCTTGCTTCACCCTTCTTTGTGTGTAGCACCTTCAGATGATTTGATGCTAAAAAAAAGTCCATTTTAATCTGTATTTCCACTTCATGACAGGCCAAGCCTCAACGAGAGAAAATTAACACATTTTCCAGGAAGCATCTTAAAATCACAAGCTTCCTAAAAGAAATTTGGAACAAGAATCCAAAATATTAAAAGGTGGACATGAACAATAAATGCCTCATCATCACAGACTGATTTTTTCCATCGCCCACCGTGTGTGTCGCTCACGCTGTGCAGTGGAGTGAATGCATGGCAGCACATGGCATCACTGGAAAGTGCTTTGACCATGAAAGCGCTACAGAAATGCACTGCATACTATTTTGTATCCTACATGGATTTTCCAGGTCATCTATATGTTTGATGTACTGCTCTGGTTATAGTTTAGGTGTGGTTATTATGGTGGTTACTACAATTATTATGATTTAGCTACATTTATGGTCACTTAATAATTGTGGGCATCTTTTTTTGAGGGGATTCTTGGTGCTGAGGTCTCCAGTGGCTGGAGAAGGCCTCAGACAAATGGAGCTTCAGCAAAAGGCCAGTGAGCAACACTGTCTACGGTCTTCTTAAAGTCCACAAAACATATGCATGTAGATCCTCCCTCCCAGATTAGCTGTATTTATCACTTGTAGTTTGTGAGATGGTTTGGTTGGTGATGTTGGTACATCTGTTATTGCATTTCATATTACGATTCTGTTGTTGAGAACGTTAAGGTGGCTTAAAGTGATGCCTCCATAGTCTGATGCTTTTATCACCCCCTTTGTGGACAGACCACCCTCCCCAAGTCCCTCGGTCTTCATGTGTCATCTGAACTGAGCTGGTCTGCAAACACTGCAGCCGCTGTAAAAAAAAAATCTCAGAAGCGGCTGCACTTCATCAGACTGACGCCATCCATGAACTCCGACTAACGTCACAGCCAAAACCCACTATAACTATAACCTAATGTGCAATATTTTATTTTATTCCTTTTGAAATAATCATTGGTGTAATATCTAGTTGATCCACATGTCCAATATACACTTTATTATCTATGAAAAATCCACTGTGTTGGAATACAAGTGTGCAAAACTGTTGTTCATAATCCCCATGTGAATACAAATGGCAAAGGGTCATAAGCTGGGGCCGTTTCCACAATCGAAGATGTGACTAAATCATCAGACTATGGGGACATCAGGGCGTCCTGTCCATGATGGAACATTCGGCCACCACGCCGTGCTGATGTGCACGGGTGACCATGTCACTGCAGCAAACCTGTTCAAAAGAGGGCTTTAAACACCAACTCACATATTTGTCCTGTCACTGGTCCACTTAAGATCTGGATTACTGACTGAAACCAGAGAACTTAAAAAAGAGAAAACTTTATTGCATTATTAGCACACATAAAAACCTTAAACATAAAGAATAGACCTTGTTAGCAGAAACACTGAATAATTTATCTGTCTGGTAAAGGCTGCACATATCCCATGATGCAATGTGAGGGGTCACCATCCAAACATGTACTCCATCGCCTTAGAAACAAAGCTGTCATCCTTCCTTGGTGTCTGTCTGTCTGTCACCACCTGAAGAACGACATTTATTTCTAAAGTCAGCAACTGATTCTCGAGAAACATGAGAAACACCTGATCAAGTACTTGGAACATCAAAATCAAGATTATGAGAAGTACTTTTGAAATCATCTTATTCAGGCACAGTTCACATTAAGAGGAGTAACCCCACACGCTCTACCACATAGGGGGCATAACCTCCACGCTCTCTCCAACACAGGGGGCGTAACCGCCACGCTCTCTCCAACACAGGGGGCGTAACCGCCACGCTCTCTCCAACACAGGGGGCGTAACCGCCACGCTCTCTCCAACACAGGGGGCGTAACCGCCACGCTCTCTCCAACACAGGGGGCGTAACCGCCACGCTCTCTCCAACACAGGGGGCGTAACCTCCACGCTCTCTCCAACACAGGGGGCGTAACCTCCACGCTCTCTCCAACACAGGGGGCGTAACCTCCACGCTCTCTCCAACAGAGGGGGCGTAACCTCCACAGTCTCTCCAACAGAGGGGGCATAACCTCCACAGTCTCTCCAACAGAGGGGGCGTAACCTCCACAGTCTCAGATCTGCTCGTTAGTCTGCATCTATAAAGGAGTGATCACACCTTGGAGAGCTGTTGCACCAAGTGGACTGACATGAATCATGGCTCCAACACGAGAGATGTCAATTGAAACAAAGGAGAGGATTATCAAACTCTTAAGAGGGTAAATCATCACGCAATGTTGCAAAAGATGTTGATTGTTCACAGTCAGCTGTGTCTAAACTCTGGACCAAATACAAACAACATGGGAAGGTTGTTAAAGGCAAACATACTGGTAGACCAAGGAAGACATCAAAGCGTCAAGACAGAAAACTTAAAGCAATATGTCTCAAAAATCGAAAAATGTACAACAAAACAAATGAGGAACGAATGGGAGGAAACTGGAGTCAACGTCTGTGACCGAACTGTAAGAAACCACCTAAAGGAAATGGGATTTACATACAGAAAAGCTAAACGAAAGCCATCATTAACACCTAAACAGAAAAAAACAAGGTTACAATGGGCTAAGGGGGTTGAGTTGACTTCCTGTTCCGGAGCACAGCGGTGTTCTGCTGTATCTGTTAGCTGTTTGAACTGAGCTGTTTGAGTTCTTTGAATTAACAGTCTTTTTCAAGACTTTTTTACTTTTTTTTACTTTTTCACCGTGCTCCAACGCCTAAGGAAGACCTCTAATGGTCGAAGCATCGCGACGGAGCTCTTTTATCAGCTGGCCTTCATCAGCGTTGGCAGGCTAACTAGCTTGCTAACGCTTTCGTTTTTATTTTTGTTTTATTTTTTAGCACTGTTGTCGTGCTGCTCCACAGCCTGTCCAGTGGATTTTTATTTTATTTTAGCACTGTTGTCGTGCGTTACCTGTGCTGCTCCACAGCCTGTCTAGTGGATTTTTATTTTGTTTTACCACTGTTGTCGTGCGTTACCTGTGCTGCTCCACAGCCTGTTCAGTGGATTTTTATTTTATTTTACCACTGTTGTCATGTGTTACCTGTGCTGCTCCTCAGCCTGTCCAGTGGATTTTTATTTTATTTTTACCACTGTTGTCGTGTGTTACCTGCGCTGCTCCACAGCCTGTTCAGTGGATTTTTGTTTTGTTTTTTGGCACTGTTGTCGTGTGTTACCTGTGCTGCTCCTCAGCCTGTCCAGTGGATTTTTATTTTATTTTTTACCACTGTTGTCGTGTGTTACCTGTGCTGCTCCTCAGCCTGTCCAGTGGATTTTTATTTTATTTTTTACCACTGTTGTCGTGTGTTACCTGTGCTGCTCCTCAGCCTGTCCAGTGGATTTTTATTTTATTTTTTACCACTGTTGTCGTGCGTTACCTGTGCTGCTCCTCAGCCTGTCCAGTGGATTTTTATTTTATTTTTAGCACTGTTGTCGTGCGTTACCTGTGCTGCTCCTCAGCCTGTCCAGTGGATTTTTATTTTATTTTAGCACTGTTGTCGTGCGTTACCTGCGCTGCTCCTCAGCCTGTCCAGTGGATTTTTATTTTATTTTTAGCACTGTTGTCGTGCGTTACCTGTGCTGCTCCACAGCCTGTCTAGTGGATTTTTATTTTATTTTTTACCACTGTTGTCGTGCGTTACCTGTGCTGCTCCTCAGCCTGTCCAGTGGATTTTTATTTTATTTTTAGCACTGTTGTCGTGCGTTACCTGCGCTGCTCCTCAGCCTGTCCAGTGGATTTTTATTTTATTTTTAGCACTGTTGTCGTGCGTTACCTGTGCTGCTCCACAGCCTGTCTAGTGGATTTTTATTTTATTTTTTGGCACTGTTGTCGTGTGTTACCTGCGCTGCTCCACAGCCTGTTCAGTGGATTTTTATTTTATTTTTTAGCACTGTTGTCGTGTGTTACCTGCGCTGCTCCACAGCCTGTTCAGTGGATTTTTATTTTATTTTTTGGCACTGTTGTCGTGTGTTACCTGTGCTGCTCCTCAGCCTGTCCAGTGGATTTTTATTTTATTTTTTACCACTGTTGTCGTGCGTTACCTGTGCTGCTCCTCAGCCTGTCCAGTGGATTTTTATTTTATTTTTAGCACTGTTGTCGTGCGTTACCTGCGCTGCTCCTCAGCCTGTCCAGTGGATTTTTATTTTATTTTTAGCACTGTTGTCGTGCGTTACCTGTGCTGCTCCACAGCCTGTCTAGTGGATTTTTATTTTATTTTTTGGCACTGTTGTCGTGTGTTACCTGCGCTGCTCCACAGCCTGTTCAGTGGATTTTTATTTTATTTTTTAGCACTGTTGTCGTGTGTTACCTGCGCTGCTCCACAGCCTGTTCAGTGGATTTTTATTTTATTTTTGGCACTGTTGTCGTGTGTTACCTGCGCTGCTCCACAGCCTGTTCAGTGGATTTTTATTTTATTTTTTGGCACTGTTGTCGTGTGTTACCTGCGCTGCTCCACAGCCTGTCCAGTGGATTTTGATTTTATTTTTTTTTTTTAGCACTGTTGTCGTGTGTTACCTGTGCTGCTCCACAGCCTGTCTAGTGGATTTTTATTTTATTTTTTACCACTGTTGTCGTGTGTTACCTGTGCTGCTCCACAGCCTGTCCAGTGGATTTTTATTTTATTATTATTATTATTTTTTTATTTTATTTTTTGGCACTGTTGTCGTGTGTTACCTGCGCTGCTCCACAGCCTGTCCAGTGGATTTTGATTTTTATTTTATTTTTTTTTTTAGCACTGTTGTCGTGTGTTACCTGTGCTGCTCCACAGCCTGTCCAGTGGATTTGATTTTTATTTTATTTATTTTTTTAGCACTGTTGTCGTGTGTTACCTGCGCTGCTCCACAGCCTGTCCAGTGGATTTTGATTTTTATTTTATTTTTTTTTTTAGCACTGTTGTCGTGTGTTACCTGTGCTGCTCCACAGCCTGTCTAGTGGATTTTTATTTTATTTTTTACCACTGTTGTCGTGTGTTACCTGTGCTGCTCCTCAGCCTGTCCAGTGGATTTTTATTTTATTATTATTATTATTTTTTATTTATTTTTTTTAGCACTGTTGTCGTGTGTTACCTGTGCTGCTCCACAGCCTGTCCAGTGGATTTTTATTTTATTATTATTATTATTTTTTTATTTATTTTTTTTAGCACTGTTGTCGTGTGTTACCTGTGCTGCTCCACAGCCTGTCCAGTGGATTTTGATTTTATTTTTTACCACTGTTGTCGTGTGTTACCTGTGCTGCTCCTCAGCCTGTCTAGTGGATTTTTATTTTATTTTTTACCACTGTTGTCGTGTGTTACCTGTGCTGCTCCGCAGCCTGTCCAGTGGATTTTTATTTTATTATTATTATTATTATTTTTTTTTTTTTTTTTAGCACTGTTGTCGTGTGTTACCTGTGCTGCTCCACAGCCTGTTCAGTGGATTTTTGTTTTGTTTTTTGGCACTGTTGTCGTGTGTTACCTGTGCTGCTCCTCAGCCTGTCCAGTGGATTTTTATTTTATTTTTTACCACTGTTGTCGTGTGTTACCTGTGCTGCTCCTCAGCCTGTCCAGTGGATTTTTATTTTATTTTTTACCACTGTTGTCGTGTGTTACCTGTGCTGCTCCTCAGCCTGTCCAGTGGATTTTTATTTTATTTTTTACCACTGTTGTCGTGCGTTACCTGTGCTGCTCCTCAGCCTGTCCAGTGGATTTTTATTTTATTTTTAGCACTGTTGTCGTGCGTTACCTGCGCTGCTCCACAGCCTGTCCAGTGGATTTTTATTTTATTTTTAGCACTGTTGTCGTGCGTTACCTGTGCTGCTCCACAGCCTGTCTAGTGGATTTTTATTTTATTTTTTGGCACTGTTGTCGTGTGTTACCTGCGCTGCTCCACAGCCTGTTCAGTGGATTTTTATTTTATTTTTTAGCACTGTTGTCGTGTGTTACCTGCGCTGCTCCACAGCCTGTTCAGTGGATTTTTATTTTATTTTTTGGCACTGTTGTCGTGTGTTACCTGCGCTGCTCCACAGCCTGTTCAGTGGATTTTTATTTTATTTTTTGGCACTGTTGTCGTGTGTTACCTGCGCTGCTCCACAGCCTGTCCAGTGGATTTTGATTTTATTTTTTTTTTTAGCACTGTTGTCGTGTGTTACCTGTGCTGCTCCACAGCCTGTCTAGTGGATTTTTATTTTATTTTTTACCACTGTTGTCGTGTGTTACCTGTGCTGCTCCACAGCCTGTCCAGTGGATTTTTATTTTATTATTATTATTATTTTTTTATTTTATTTTTTGGCACTGTTGTCGTGTGTTACCTGCGCTGCTCCACAGCCTGTCCAGTGGATTTTGATTTTTATTTTATTTTTTTTTTTAGCACTGTTGTCGTGTGTTACCTGTGCTGCTCCACAGCCTGTCCAGTGGATTTTGATTTTTATTTTATTTATTTTTTTAGCACTGTTGTCGTGTGTTACCTGCGCTGCTCCACAGCCTGTCCAGTGGATTTTGATTTTTATTTTATTTTTTTTTTTAGCACTGTTGTCGTGTGTTACCTGTGCTGCTCCACAGCCTGTCTAGTGGATTTTTATTTTATTTTTTACCACTGTTGTCGTGTGTTACCTGTGCTGCTCCTCAGCCTGTCCAGTGGATTTTTATTTTATTATTATTATTATTTTTTTATTTATTTTTTTTAGCACTGTTGTCGTGTGTTACCTGTGCTGCTCCACAGCCTGTCCAGTGGATTTTTATTTTATTATTATTATTATTTTTTTATTTATTTTTTTTAGCACTGTTGTCGTGTGTTACCTGTGCTGCTCCACAGCCTGTCCAGTGGATTTTGATTTTATTTTTTACCACTGTTGTCGTGTGTTACCTGTGCTGCTCCTCAGCCTGTCTAGTGGATTTTTATTTTATTTTTTACCACTGTTGTCGTGTGTTACCTGTGCTGCTCCGCAGCCTGTCCAGTGGATTTTTATTTTATTATTATTATTATTTTTTTTTTTTTTTTTTTTTAGCACTGTTGTCGTGTGTTACCTGTGCTGCTCCACAGCCTGTCCAGTGGATTTTGATTTTATTTTTTAGCGCTGTTGTCGTGCGTTACCTGTGCTGCTCCACAGCCTGTCCAGTGGATTTTTATTTTATTTTTTAGCGCTGTTGTCGTGCGTTACCTGTGCTGCTCCACAGCCTGTCCAGTGGATTTTGATTTAGCACTGTTGTCGTGCGTTACCTGTGCTGCTCCACAGCCTGTCCAGTGGATTTTTATTTTAATTTTATTTTTTAGCACTGTTGTTGTGCGTTACCTGTGCTGCTCCACAGCCTGTCCAGTGGATTTTTATTTTGTTTTAGCACTGTTGTCGTGCGTTACCTGTGCTGCTCCACAGCCTGTCCAGTGGATTTTTATTTTGTTTTAGCACTGTTGTCGTGCGTTACCTGTGCTGCTCCAGAGCCTGTCTAGTGGATTTTTATTTTGTTTTAGCACTGTTGTCGTGCATTGCCTGTGCTGCTCCACAGCCTGTCTAGTGTCGGATTCCCTGTTTGGGAATCCGCTAGCTTAGCGTAGCTACTAGCTCTTAGCCGTTTTAGCATGGCGGCTTCTCCTGTCTCTCCCGTACTTTTCTGCTCTGGGTGTGAAATGTTTAGTTATTCCTCGGCCTTTTTTAGCAGTAACGGTACTTGTAATAAGTGCAGCTTATTCGTAGCTTTGGAGGCCAGGCTGGGCGAATTGGAGGCTCGGCTCCGCACCGTGGAAAATTCTACAGCTAGCCAGGCCCCTGTAGTCGGTGCGGACCAAGGTAGCTTAGCCGCCGTTAGTTCCCCCCTGGCAGACCCCGTGCAGTCGGGAAGGCAGGCTGACTGGGTGACTGTGAGGAGGAAGCGTAGCCCTAAACAGAAGCCCCGTGTACACCGTCAACCCGTTCACATCTCTAACCGTTTTTCCCCACTCGACGATACACTCGCCGAGGATCAAACTCTGGTTATTGGCGACTCTGTTTTGAGAAATGTGAAGTTAGCGACACCAGCAACCATTGTCAATTGTCTTCCGGGGGCCAGAGCAGGCGACATCGAAGGACATTTGAAATTGCTGGCTAAGGCTAAGCGTAAATTTGGTAAGATTGTAATTCACGTCGGCAGTAATGACACTCGGTTACGCCAATCGGAGGTCACTAAAATTAACATTGAATCGGTGTGTAACTTTGCAAAAACAATGTCGGACTCTGTTGTTTTCTCTGGGCCCCTCCCCAATCAGACCGGGAGTGACATGTTTAGCCGCATGTTCTCCTTGAATTGCTGGCTGTCTGAGTGGTGTCCAAAAAATGAGGTGGGCTTCATTGATAATTGGCAAAGCTTCTGGGGAAAACCTGGTCTTGTTAGGAGAGACGGCATCCATCCCACTTTAGAGGGAGCAGCTCTCATTTCTAGAAATCTGGCCAATTTTTTGGGATCCTCCAAACTGTGACTGTCTAGCGTTGGGACCAGGAGGCAGAGCTGTGGTCTTATACACCTCTCTGCAGCTTCTCTCCCCCTGCCATCCCCCTATTACCCCATCCCCGTAGAGACGGTGCCTGCTCCCAGACCACCAATAACTAGCAAAAATCTATTTAAGCATAAAAATTAAAAAAGAAAAAATAATATAGCACCTTCAATTGCACCACAGACTAAAACAGTTAAATGTGGTCTATTAAACATTAGGTCTCTTTCTTCTAAGTCCCTGTTGGTAAATGATATAATAATTGATCAACGTATTGATTTATTCTGCCTAACAGAAACTTGGTTACAGCAGGATGAATATGTTAGTTTAAATGAGTCAACACCCCCGAGTCACACTAACTGTCAGAATGCTCGTAGCATGGGCCGGGGCGGAGGATTAGCAGCAATCTTCCATTCCAGCTTATTAATTAATCAAAAACCTAGACAGAGCTTTAATTCATTTGAAAGCTTGTCTCTTAGTCTTGTCCATCCAAATTGGAAGTCCCAAAAACCAGTTTTATTTGTTATTATCTATCGTCCACCTGGTCGTTACTGTGAGTTTCTCTGTGAATTTTCAGACCTTTTGTCTGACTTAGTGCTTAGCTCAGATAAGATAATTATAGTGGGCGATTTTAACATCCACACAGATGCTGAGAATGACAGCCTCAACACTGCATTTAATCTATTATTAGACTCTATCGGCTTTGCTCAAAAAGTAAATGAGTCCACCCACCACTTTAATCATATTTTAGATCTTGTTCTGACTTATGGTATGGAAATAGAAGACTTAACAGTATTCCCTGAAAACTCCCTTTTGTCTGATCATTTTTTAATAACATTTACATTTACCCTGATGGACTACCCTGCAGTGGGGAATAAGTTTCATTACACTAGAAGTCTTTCAGAAAGCGCTGTAACTAGGTTTAAGGATATGATTCCTTCTTTATGTTCTCTAATGTCATATACCAACACAGAGCAGAGTAGCTACCTAAACTCTGTAAGGGAGTTAGAGTATCTTGTCAATAGTTTTACATCCTCATTGAAGACAACTTTGGATGCTGTAGCTCCTCTGAAAAAGAGAGCTTTAAATCAGAAGTGTCTGACTCCGTGGTATAACTCACAAACTCGTAGCTTAAAGCTGATAACCCGTAAGTTGGAGAGGAAATGGCGTCTCACTAATTTAGAAGATCTTCACTTAGCCTGGAAAAAGAGTTTGTTGCTCTATAAGAAAGCCCTTCGTGAAGCTAGGACATCTTTCTACTCATCACTAATTGAAGAAAATAAGAACAACCCCAGGTTTCTTTTCAGCACTGTAGCCAGGCTGACAAAGAGTCAGAGCTCTATTGAGCTGAGTATTCCATTAACTTTAACTAGTAATGACTTCATGACTTTCTTTGCTAACAAAATTTTGACTATTAGAGAAAAAATTACTCATAACCATCCCAAAGATGTATCGTTATCTTTGGCTGCTTTCAGTGATGCCGGTATTTGGTTAGACTCTTTCTCTCCGATTGTTCTGTCTGAGTTATTTTCATTAGTTACTTCATCCAAACCATCAACATGCTTATTAGACCCCATTCCTGCCAGGCTGCTCAAGGAAGTCCTACCATTATTTAATGCTTCAATCTTAAATATGATCAATCTATCTTTGTTAGTTGGTTATGTACCACAGGCCTTTAAGGTGGCAGTAATTAAACCATTACTTAAAAAGCCATCACTTGACCCAGCTATCTTAGCTAATTATAGGCCAATCTCCAACCTTCCTTTTCTCTCAAAGATTCTTGAGAGGGTAGTTGTAAAACAGCTAACTGATCACCTGCAGAGGAATGGTCTATTTGAAGAGTTTCAGTCAGGTTTTAGAATTCATCATAGTACAGTAACAGCATTAGTGAAGGTTACAAATGATCTTCTTATGGCTTCGGACAGTGGACTTATCTCTGTGCTTGTTCTGTTGGACCTCAGTGCTGCTTTTGATACTGTTGACCATAAAATTTTATTACAGAGATTAGAGCATGTCATAGGTATTAAAGGCATTGCGCTGCGGTGGTTTGAATCATATTTGTCTAATAGATTACAGTTTGTTCATGTAAATGGGGAATCTTCTTCACAGACTAAAGTTAATTATGGAGTTCCACAGGGTTCTGTGCTAGGACCAATTTTATTCACTTTATACATGCTTCCCTTGGGCAGTATTATTAGACGGTATTGCTTAAATTTTCATTGTTACGCAGATGATACCCAGCTTTATCTATCCATGAAGCCAGAGGATACGCACCAATTAGCTAAACTGCAGGATTGTCTTACAGACATAAAGACATGGATGACCTCTAATTTCCTGCTTTTAAACTCAGATAAAACTGAAGTTATTGTACTTGGCCCCACAAATCTTAGAAGCATGGTGTCTAACCAGATCGTTACTCTGGATGGCATTTCCCTGATCTCTAGTAATACTGTGAGAAATCTTGGAGTTATTTTTGATCAGGATATGTCATTCAAAGCGCATATTAAACAACTATGTAGGACTGCCTTTTTGCATTTACGCAATATCTCTAAAATCAGAAAGGTCTTGTCTCAGAGTGATGCTGAAAAACTAATTCATGCATTTATTTCCTCTAGGCTGGACTATTGTAATTCATTATTATCAGGTTGTCCTAAAAGTTCCCTAAAAAGCCTTCAGTTGGTTCAGAATGCTGCAGCTAGAGTACTGACGGGGACTAGCAGGAGAGAGCATATCTCACCCGTGTTGGCCTCCCTTCATTGGCTTCCTGTTAATGCTAGAATAGAATTTAAAATTCTTCTTCTTACTTATAAGGTTTTGAATAATCAGGTCCCATCTTATCTTAGGGACCTCGTAGTACCATATTACCCCATTAGAGCGCTTCGCTCTCAGACTGCGGGCTTACTTGTAGTTCCTAGGGTTTGTAGGAGTAGAATGGGAGGCAGAGCCTTCAGCTTTCAGGCTCCTCTCCTGTGGAACCAGCTCCCAATTCAGATCAGGGAGACAGATACCCTCTCTACTTTTAAGATTAGGCTTAAAACTTTCCTTTTCGCTAAGGCTTATAGTTAGGGCTGGATCGGGTGACCCTGGACCATCCCTTGGTTATGTTGCTTTAGACGTAGACTGTGTTTCATAATTATTGTATGGCCTTGCCTTGCAATGTGGAGCGCCTTGGGGCAACTGTTTGTTGTGATTTGGCGCTATACAAGAAAAAAGTTGATTGATTGATTGATAAGGAAAAGCAATTGTGAACTGTGGATGAAAGTCATATTCAGTGATGAATCTCGAATCTGCATTGGGCAAGGTGATGATGCTGGAACTTTTGTTTGGTGCCGTTCCAATGAGATTTATAAAGATGACTGCCTGAAGAGAACATGTAAATTTCCACAGTCATTGATAATATGGGGCTGCATGTCAGGTAAAGGCACTGGGGAGATGGCTGTCATTACATCATCAATAAATGCACAAGTTTACATTGATATTTTGGACACTTTTCTTATCCCATCAATTGAAAGGATGTTTGGGGATGATGAAATCATTTTTCAAGATGATAATGCATCTTGCCATAGAGCAAAAACTGTGAAAAGATTCCTTGCAAAAAGACACATAGTCCGGATCTTAATCCAATTGAAAATCTTTGGCGGAAGTTGAAGAAAATGGTCCATGACAAGGCTCCAACCTGCAAAGCTGATCTGGCAACATTACGTCATTTTTTATTTTAAGTCCATGCCTCAGAGACTGCAAGCTGTTAGAAAAGCCAGAGGTGGTGCAACAAAATACTAGTGATGTGTTGGAGCGTTCTTTTGTTTTTCATGATTCCATCATTTTTTCCTCAGAATTGAGTGATTCCATATTTTTTTCCTCTGCTTGGTCTAAAAAAGTTAACAGTCACATCATCATAACACAGAATGACTCTAGACCTCCCGGGTACAAAGAGTTTCAAGTCAGAGGTCACCTGGTAGTCTGTGCTGGAGGTCCTGTAGACGGCGCTGCTGAGCGGTCTGATGGAGGAGTGAGGAATAGAGGAGGAGAAGGGAGGAGAGAGGACCTCAGTGTCCTCCATCACACTCTGAGAAAACAAGAAACATCATGAGAAAGAGACAAGTTTGTCTTTACCACAGTCTCATCTG
Source organism: Thalassophryne amazonica (assembly GCF_902500255.1). Classification (NCBI taxonomy): domain Eukaryota; kingdom Metazoa; phylum Chordata; class Actinopteri; order Batrachoidiformes; family Batrachoididae; genus Thalassophryne; species Thalassophryne amazonica. Next base: position 981,287 of record NC_047116.1, on the reverse strand, counting down.
TCCATCTCCTGCAGGAGAGAGAGAGAGACACACGTCTGTCTTGTTGACGTGTGTGACGTGACACTTCCCTGTGACTGCTGCTCGTAGTCCATGAGCTAGTCATCAATTTTGACCTGATTGGTACCACTGAAGGTGACCAAAGGACACTTAGAATCCAGCCTCAGTGTATCATGGCCTACACAAAAATGTATGACAACCATCCCAGGGTGGTAGCTGTAACCAGGCAGGGTCAAAGAAAAATTACACAGGGGTCAAAATTTAAAAATACTCCAGTCATGTTGAAAACTATATCACATTATTTGTCTGATCATAACGATTCCAAAACAGGTATAGTTTGGACTATCTATGATGGAGTGTTCTGGAGTTTTGGGATAAAAATGGCAAAAATGGTGACAAAGGTCAATTTCAGTTTGTACAGGGGTCAAAAGTTAAAGTTGCTCCAATTTCAGTAAGAAAATGATGCAAATTATTGGTTGAAATAAATAAATGGAATAGTTTTGACTGTGCTGAATGTTTGGTCGTCAAACAAAGTCAATGTCCATTGAATGAAGTTTAAATGAGTCAACACCCCCGAGTCACACTAACTGTCAGAATGCTCGTAGCACGGGCCGAGGCGGAGGATTAGCAGCAATCTTCCACTCCAGCTTATTAATTAATCAAAAACCCAGACAGAGCTTTAATTCATTTGAAAGCTTGACTCTTAGTCTTGTCCATCCAAATTGGAAGTCCCAAAAACCAGTTTTATTTGTTATTATCTATCGTCCTCCTGGTCGTTACTGTGAGTTTCTCTGTGAATTTTCAGACCTTTTGTCTGACTTAGTGCTTAGCTCAGATAAGATAATTATAGTGGGCGATTTTAACATCCACACAGATGCTGAGAATGACAGCCTCAACACTGCATTTAATCTATTATTAGACTCTATTGGACCGGGAGTGACATGTTTAGCCGCATGTTCTCCTTGAATTGCTGGCTGTCTGAGTGGTGTCCAAAAAATGAGGTGGGCTTCATTGATAATTGGCAAAGCTTCTGGGGAAAACCTGGTCTTGTTAGGAGAGACGGCATCCATCCCACTTTAGATGGAGCAGCTCTCATTTCTAGAAATCTGGCCAATTTTCTTGGATCCTCCAAACTGTGACTGTCTAGCGTTGGGACCAGGAGGCAGAGCTGTGGTCTTATACACCTTTCTGCAGCTTCTCTCCCCCTGCCATCCCCTCATTACCCCATCCCCGTAGAGACGGTGCCTGCTTCCAGACCACCAATAACCAGCAAAAATCTATTTAAGCAAAAAAATTCAAAAAGAAAAAATAATATAGCACCTTCAACTGCACCACAGACTAAAACAGTTAAATGTGGTCTATTAAACATTAGGTCTCTCTCTTCTAAGTCCCTGTTGGTAAATGATATAATAATTGATCAACGTATTGATTTATTCTGCCTAACAGAAACCTGGTTACAGCAGGATGAATATGTTAGTTTAAATGAGTCAACACCCCCGAGTCACACTAACTGTCAGAATGCTCGTAGTACGGGCCGGGGCGGAGGATTAGCAGCAATCTTCCATTCCAGCTTATTAATTAATCAAAAACCTAGACAGAGCTTTAATTCATTTGAAAGCTTGTCTCTTAGTCTTTTCCATCCAAATTGGAAGTCCCAAAAAACAGTTTTATTTGTTATTATCTATCGTCCACCTGGTCGTTACTGTGAGTTTCTCTGTGAATTTTCAGACCTTCTGTCTGACTTAGTGCTTAGCTCAGATAAGATACTTATAGTGGGCGATTTTAACATCCACACAGATGCTGAGAATGACAGCCTCAACACTGCATTTAATCTATTATTAGACTCTATTGGCTTTGCTCAAAAAGTAAATGAGTCCACCCACCACTTTAATCATATCTTAGATCTTGTTTTGACTTATGGTATGGAAATAGAAGACTTAACAGTATTCCCTGAAAACTCCCTTCTGTCTGATCATTTTTTAATAACATTTACATTTACCCTGATGGACTACCCTGCAGTGGGGAATAAGTTTCATTACACTAGAAGTCTTTCAGAAAGCGCTGTAACTAGGTTTAAGGATATGATTCCTTCTTTATGTTCTCTATTGTCATATACCAACACAGAGCAGAGTAGCTACCTAAACTCTGTAAGAGAGTTAGAGTATCTCGTCAATAGTTTTACATCCTCATTGAAGACAACTTTGGATGCTGTAGCTCCTCTGAAAAAGAGAGCTTTAAATCAGAAGTGTCTGACTCCGTGGTATAACTCACAAACTCGTAGCTTAAAGCAGATAACCCGTAAGTTGGAGAGGAAATGGCGTCTCACTAATTTAGAAGATCTTCACTTAGCCTGGAAAAAGAGTTTGTTGCTCTATAAGAAAGCCCTTCGTGAAGCTAGGACATCTTTCTACTCATCACTAATTGAAGAAAATAAGAACAACCTCAGGTTTCTTTTCAGCACTGTAGCCAGGCTGACAAAGAGTCAGAGCTCTATTGAGCTGAGTATTCCATTAACTTTAACTAGTAATGACTTCATGACTTTCTTTGCTAACAAAATTTTGACTATTAGAGAAAAAATTACTCATAACCATCCCAAAGATGTATCGTTATCTTTGGCTGCTTTCAGTGATGCCGGTATTTGGTTAGACTCTTTCTCTCCGATTGTTCTGTCTGAGTTATTTTCATTAGTTACTTCATCCAAACCATCAACATGTTTATTAGACCCCATTCCTGCCAGGCTGCTTAAGGAAGTCCTACCATTATTTAATGCTTCAATCTTAAATATGATCAACTTATCTTTGTTAGTTGGCTATGTACCACAGGCTTTTAAGGTGGCAGTAATTAAACCATTACTTAAAAAGCCATCACTTGACCCAGCTATTTTAGCTAATTATAGGCCAATCTCCAACCTTCCTTTTCTCTCAAAGATTCTTGAGAGGGTAGTTGTAAAACAGCTAACTGATCACCTGCAGAGGAATGGTCTATTTGAAGAGGTTCAGTCAGGTTTTAGAATTCATCATAGTACAGAAACAGCATTAGTGAAGGTTACAAATGATCTTCTTATGGCTTCGGACAGTGGACTTATCTCTGTGCTTGTTCTGTTGGACCTCAGTGCTGCTTTTGATACTGTTGACCATAAAATTTTATTACAGAGATTAGAGCATGTCATAGGTATTAAAGGCACTGCGCTGCGGTGGTTTGAATCATATTTGTCTAATAGATTACAGTTTGTTCATGTAAATGGGGAATCTTCTTCACAGACTAAAGTTAATTATGGAGTTCCACAAGGTTCTGTGCTAGGACCAATTTTATTCACTTTATACATGCTTCCCTTAGGCAGTATTATTAGACGGTATTGCTTAAATTTTCATTGTTACGCAGATGATACCCAGCTTTATCTATCCATGAAGCCAGAGGACACACACCAATTAGCTAAACTGCAGGATTGTCTTACAGACATAAAGACATGGATGACCTCTAATTTCCTGCTTTTAAACTCAGATAAAACTGAAGTTATTGTACTTGGCCCCACAAATCTTAGAAGCATGGTGTCTAACCAGATCTTTACTCTGGATGGCATTTCCCTGACCTCTAGTAATACTGTGAGAAATCTTGGAGTCATTTTTGATCAGGATATGTCATTCAAAGCGCATATTAAACAAATATGTAGGACTGCCTTTTTGCATTTACGCAATATCTCTAAAATCAGAAAGGTCTTGTCTCAGAGTGATGCTGAAAAACTAATTCATGCATTTATTTCCTCTAGGCTGGACTATTGTAATTCTTTATTATCAGGTTGTCCTAAAAGTTCCCTAAAAAGCCTTCAGTTAATTCAAAATGCTGCAGCTAGAGTACTGACGGGGACTAGCAGGAGAGAGCGTATCTCACCCGTGTTGGCCTCTCTTCATTGGGTTCCTGTTAATTCTAGAATAGAATTTAAAATTCTTCTTCTTACTTATAAGGTTTTGAATAATCAGGTCCCATCTTATCTTAGGGACCTCGTAGTACCATATCACCCTAATAGAGCGCTTCGCTCTCAGACTGCAGGCTTACTTGTAGTTCCTAGGGTTTGTAAGAGTAGAATGGGAGGCAGAGCCTTCAGCTTTCAGGCTCCTCTCCTGTGGAACCAGCTCCCAATTCAGATCAGGGAGACAGATACCCTCTCTACTTTTAAGATTAGGCTTAAAACTTTCCTTTTCGCTAAGGCTTATAGTTAGGGCTGGATCGGGTGACCCTGGACTATCCCTTGGTTATGCTGCTTTAGACGTAGACTGTGGGGGGGTTCCCATGATGCACTGTTTCTTTCTCTTTTTGCTCTGTATGCATCACTCCGCATTTAATCATTAGTGATCGATCTCTGCCCCCCTCCACAGCATGTCTTTTTCCTGGTTCTTTCCCTCAGCCCCAACCAGTCTCAGCAGAAGACTGCCCCTCCCTGAGCCTGGTTCTGCTGGAGGTTTCTTCCTGTTAAGAGGGAGTTTTTCCTTCCCACTGTTGCCAAGTGCTTGCTCACAGGGGGTCGTTTTGACCGTTGGGGTTTTTCATAATTATTGTATGGCCTTGCCTTACAATATAAAGCGCCTTGGGGCAACTGTTTGTTGTGATTTGGCGCTATATAAAAAAAAAGTTGAGTTGATTGATTGATATTGGCTTTGCTCAAAATGTAAATGAGTCCACCCACCACTTTAATCATATCTTAGATCTTGTTCTGACTTATGGTATGGAAATAGAAGACTTAACAGTATTCCCTGAAAACTCCCTTCTGTCTGATCATTTCTTAGTAACATTTACATTTACTCTGATGGACTACCCAGCAGTGGGGAATAAGTTTCATTACACTAGAAGTCTTTCAGAAAGCGCTGTAACTAGGTTTAAGGATATGATTCCTTCTTTATGTTCTCTAATGCCATATACCAACACAGAGCAGAGTAGCTACCTAAACTCTGTAAGGGAGATAGAGTATCTCGTCAATAGTTTTACATCCTCATTGAAGACAACTTTGGATGCTGTAGCTCCTCTGAAAAAGAGAGCTTTAAATCAGAAGTGCCTGACTCCGTGGTATAACTCACAAACTCGCAGCTTAAAGCAGATAACCCTTAAGTTGGAGAGGAAATGGCGTCTCACTAATTTAGAAGATCTTCACTTAGCCTGGAAAAAGAGTCTGTTGCTCTATAAAAAAGCCCTCCGTAAAGCTAGGACATCTTACTACTCATCACTAATTGAAGAAAATAAGAACAACCCCAGGTTTCGTTTCAGCACTGTAGCCAGGCTGACAAAGAGTCAGAGCTCTATCTTTATATAAATAAAATTGATTTGATTTTGATTTGAATTCTGTGACAGGTGGTGTGTTGGCCTGTAACATGATAACTCAACATGACAGATGGTGCAAACCATTCCTTATCAGTCTGTAGACTGGCTAGGCCACTCCAGAACCTTGATATGGTCCTTACGGAGCCCCTCCTTGGTTATCCTGGCTGTGTGCTTCGGGTCATTGTCATGTTGGAAGACCCATCCACGACCCATCTTCAATGCTCTAACTGAGGGAAGGAGGTTGTTCCCCATAATCTTGCAATACATGTCCCAGGTCATCCTCTCCTTAATACAGTGCAGTCGTCCTGTCCCATGTGCAGAAAAACACCCCCAAAGCATGACGCTTCCACCCCCATGCTTCACAGTAGGGACGGTGTTTTTGGGATGGTACTCAGCATTCTTCTTCCTCCAAACATGGCGAGTGGAATTAAGACCAAAAAGTTCTATTTTGGTCTCATCTGACCACATAACTTTCATCCAAATGGTCATGGACAAACTTAAGACGGGCCTGGACGTGTGCTGATTTAAGCAGGGGAACCTTCCGTGCCGTGCATGATTTTAACCCATGAGGTCTTAGTGTATTACCCACAGTAACCTTAGAAACAGTGGTGCCAGCTCTCTTCAGGTCATTGGCCAGCTCCTCCTGTGCAGTTCTGAGCTGATTCCTCACCCCTCTCAGGATCATTGATACACACGAGGTGGGATCTTGCATGGAGCCCCAGTCCAAGGGAGACTGACAGTCATGTTTAGCTTCTTTGCTCCAACAGTTGATCTTTTTTCACCAAGCTGCATGGCAGTTGCCCCGTAGCCCTTTCCAGCCTTGTGGAGGTCTACAATTTTGTCTGTGGTGTCTTTGGACAGCTCTTTGCTCTTATGTTAGTAGTTGGAGTCTTACTGATTGTTTGAGGTGGACAGGTGTCTTTATGCAGCTATCAATCAATTCAATCAATCAATTTTATTTATACAGCGCCAAATCACAACAAACAGTTGCCCCAAGGCGCCTTATATTGTAAGGCAAGGCCATACAATAATTACGTAAAAATACCAACGGTCAAAACGACCCCCTGTGAGCAAGCACTTGGCGACAGTGGGAAGGAAAAACTCCCTTTTAACAGGAAGAAACCTCCAGCAGAACCAGGCTCAGGGAGGGGCAGTCTTCTGCTGGGACTGGTTGAGGCTGAGGGAGAGAACCAGGAAAAAGACATGCTGTGGAGGGGAGCAGAGATCGATCACTAATGATTAAATGCAGAGTGGTGCATACAGAGCAAAAACAGAAAGAAACACTCAGTGCATCATGGGAACCCCCCAGCAGTCTAAGTCTATAGCAGCATAACTAAGGGATGGTTCAGGGTCACCTGATCCAGCCCTAACTATAAGCTTTAGCAAAAAGGAAAGTTTTAAGCCTAATCTTAAAAGTAGAGAGGGTGTCTGTCTCCCTGATCTGAGTTGGGAGCTGGTTCCAGAGGAGAGGAGCCTGAAAAACAATGAAAATTTAATTTAAGCAATGCCGTCTAATAATACTGCCTAAGGGAAGCATGTATAAACTGAATAAAATTGGTCCTAGCACAGAACCTTGTGGAACTCCATAATTAACCTTAGTCTGTGAAGAAGATTCCCCATTTACATGAACAAATTGTAATCTATTAGATAAATATGATTCAAACCACCGCAGCGCAGTGCCTTTAATACCTATGGCATGCTCTAATCTCTGTAATAAAATTTTATGGTCAACAGTATCAAAAGCAGCACTGAGGTCTAACAGAACAAGCACAGAGATGAGTCCACTGTCTGAGGCCATAAGAAGATCATTTGTAACCTTCACTAATGCTGTTTCTGTACTATGATGAATTCTAAAACCTGACTGAAACTCTTCAAATAGACCATTCCTCTGCAGGTGATCAGTTAGCTGTTTTACAACTACCCTTTCAAGAATTTTTGAGAGAAAAGGAAGGTTGGAGATTGGTCTATAATTAGCTAAGATAGCTGGGTCAAGTGATGGCTTTTTAAGTAATGGTTTAATTACTGCCACCTTAAAAGCCTGTGGTACATAGCCAACTAATAAAGATAGATTGATCATATTTAAGATCAAAGCATTAAATAATGGTAGGGCTTCCTTGAGCAGCCTGGTAGGAATGGGGTCTAATAGACATGTTGATGGTTTGGATGAAGTAACTAATGAAAATAACTCAGACAGAACAATCTGAGAGAAAGAGTCTAACCAAATACCGGCATCACTGAAAGCAGCCAAAGATAACGATACGTCTTTGGGATGGTTATGAGTAATTTTTTCTCTAATAGTTAAAATTTTATTAGCAAAGAAAGTCATGAAGTCATTACTAGTTAAAGTTAAAGGAATACTCGGCTCAATAGAGCTCTGACTCTTTGTCAGCCTGACTACAGTGCTGAAAAGAAACCTGGGGTTGTTCTTATTTTCTTCAATTAGTGATGAGTAGTAGGATGTCCTAGCTTTACAGAGGGTTTTTATAGAGCAACAGACTCTTTTTCCAGGCTAAGTGAAGATCTTCTAAATTAGTGAGATGCCATTTCCTCTCCAACTTATGGGTTATCTGCTTTAAGCTGCGAGTTTCTGAGTTATACCACAGAGTCAGGCACTTCTGATTTAAAGCTCTCTTTTTCAGAGGAGCTACAGCATCCAAAGTTGTCTTCAATGAGGATGTAAAACTATTGACGAGATACTCTATCTCACTTACAGAGTTTAGGTAGCTACTCTGCACTGTGTTGGTATATGGCATTAGAGAACATAAAGAAGTAATCATATCCTTAAACCTAGTTACAGCGCTTTCTGAAAGACTTCTAGTGTAATGAAACTTATTCCCCACTGCTGGGTAGTCCATCACAGTAAATGTAAATGTTATTAAGAAATGATCAGACAGAAGGGAGTTTTCAGGGAATACTGTTAAGTCTTCAATTTCCATACCATAAGTCAGAACAAGATCTAAGATATGATTAAAGTGGTGGGTGGACTCATTTACATTTTGAGCAAAGCCAATTGAGTCTAATAATAGATTAAATGCAGTGTTGAGGCTGTCATTCTCAGCATCTGTGTGGATGTTAAAATCGCCCACTATAATTATCTTATCTGAGCTAAGCACTAAGTCAGACAAAAGGTCTGAAAATTCACAGAGAAACTCACAGTAAGGACCAGGTGGACGATAGATAATAACAAATAAAACTGGTTTTTGGGACTTCCAATTTGGATAGGCAAGACTAAGAGTCAAGCTTTCAAATGAATTAAAGCTCTGTCTGGGTTTTTGATTAATAAGCTGGAATGGAAGATTGCTGCTAATCCTCCGCCTCGGCCCGTGCTACGAGCATTCTGGCAGTTAGTGTGACTCGGGGGTGTTGACTCATTTAAACTAACATATTCATCCTGCTGTAACCAGGTTTCTGTTAGGCAGAATAAATCAATATGTTGATCAATTATTATATCATTTACTAACAGGGACTTAGAAGAGAGAGACCTAATGTTTAATAGACCACATTTAACTGTTTTAGTCTGTGATGCAGTTGAAGGTGCTATATTATTTTTTCTTTTTGAATTTTTATGCTTAAATAGATTTTTACTGGTTATTGGTGGTCTGGGAGCAGGCACCGTCTCTACGGGGATGGGGTAATGAGGGGATGGCAGGGGGAGAGAAGCTGCAGAGAGGTGTGTAAGACTACAACTCTGCTTCCTGGTCCCAACCCTGGATAGTCACGGTTTGGAGGATTTAAGAAAATTGGCCAGATCTGAAATGACTTTCGTTTTGTGTCATGTCTGTGATCTGCTTTTTTTTCTACAAAATTAAACAACTGAATGAACATCCTCAGAGGCCGGTGATTCCATAATTTTTGCCAGGGGTTGTACTAGCTAATAAAATAAATACACTTCATAATTTATAAAGGATGTCATAACACTTTTTTGAAAAGGTGAAAATATTTTCTGCAAAAAGCTTCTACAATTATAAATTTTCCACATGCAATGCACTTATCCCCCCATTTCCACAACACATTGCAATCGTGAATAAACAGAGCTCGTCTCTCATGACCAGGCCTATCTTGTTATATCACCACTGAATTATATGTGACCAGGTTTTCCCCAGTAGCTTTGCCAATTATCTATGAAGCCCACCTCATTTTTTGGACACCACTCAGACAGCCAGCAATTCAAGGAGAACATGCGGCTAAACATGTCACTCCCGGTCCGATTGGGGAGGGGCCTAGAGAAAACTACAGAGTCCGACATTGTTTTTGCAAAGTTACACACCGATTCAATGTTAATTTTAGTGACCTCCGATTGGCGTAACCGGGTGTCATTACTGCCGACGTGAATTACAATCTTACCAAATTTACGCTTAGCCTTAGCCAGCCGTTTCAAATTTCCTTCAATGTCACCTGCTCTGGCCCCCGGAAGACAATTGACAATGGTTGCTGGTGTCGCTAACTTCACATTTCTCAAAACAGAGTCGCCAATAACCAGAGTTTGTTCCTCGGTGGGTGTGTCGTCGAGTGGGGAAAAACGGTTAGAAATGTGAACGGGTTGGCGGTGTACACGGGGCTTCTGTTTAGGACTACGCTTCCTCCTCACAGTCACCCAGTCGGCCTGCTTTCCCGGCTGCTCGGGATCTGCCAGAGGGAAACTAACGGAGGCTAAGCTACCTTGGTCCGCACCGACTACAGGGGCCTGGCTAGCTGTAGAATTTTCCACGGTGCGGAGCCGAGTCTCCAATTCGCCCAGCCTGGCCTCCAAAGCTACGAATAAGCTACACTTATTACAAGTACCATTACTGCTAAAGGAGGCTGAGGAATAACTAAACATTTCACACCCAGAGCAGAAAAGTGCGGGAGAGACAGGAGAAGCCGCCATGCTAAAGTGGCTAAGAGGTAGTAGCTGCGCTAAGCTAGCGGATTCCTACAAACACACAAAGTGAATAATGTGTAAATAATTTAGAGGTGATTCAGCAGAGGGAGTGCTTTAGTTAAGGCACGTGAAGATTACACTGTGAAACAAATCGTTATCTAGGTAACTAGATCAATCTAACTGCGCAGATTAAACAGCTAACAGATACAGAAAAACACCGCTGTGCTCCGGAACAGGAAGTGATACAATACCGCAGTGAGAGCCAGCCACCTCAAATAGGTGCTTCTAATTTGAAATAATAAGTGGAGTGGAGGTGGACTAACAGGTCTTTGAGGGCCAGAATTTCTGCTGACTGGCAGGTGTTCAAATACTTATTTGCAGCAGTAACATACAAATAAATTATTAAAAAATCGTGCATTGTGATTTCCGGATTTTTTTTTTTAGATTATGTCTCTCACAGTGGACATGCACCGAAGATGAAAATTTCAGAACCCTCCATGATTTCTAAGTGGGAGAACTTGCAAAACTGCAGGGTGTTCAAATACTTATTTTCCTCACTGTAAGTGTCGTTTGGTCACCTTAAGTGGTACTGAAAACCTGCTCGGCCCATGGACTATATAGCAGGTGCACAAGATAAAAATCTATCGAATAATCTAAGACGCGATCACACCCGCAGTTCTGGAAAATGGTCTGAAGTGAGGTTCATTTGCACACACATGTAACCGAAGAGCGTTTTGTGACGTTCTTATGACCTGATGTCCTCATATGTCCATCATATGTCTCCTCGTACTGGACATTAATCGGCTCGTAGACGTGCGAGTCTGATGTCAGCTTGATGGACAGTTCTCTTTGAAGGGAGAAAAATGAGACGAATTTTGGATCATCTATCTGTATTTGCATTTGTCTGCTCTGAGCCTCCGTGCCGTCTGGTGCCGTCCAGTCAATGAGGTCAGCGTTTGGTCTTTGTTCTGGTGTGGGGGTCACTGGACAGCACCTCCAATGTGTGGAAGCTTTTGTTTTCTTTTTTAGGTGTGAGCAGTGATTTCACAGCACTTCACAAGAAACTTATTTTCAACAAATAGATGTTTGAGGAGAAGAGGGAGATCGGCGTGGAGTCAGAGGCTTTGATCAGGTGCTAAATGTGTGACAGTAACCTGCCTTCCTGTAATTTGTCCAAAAATCCAAATGCTCTAAAACGTGTTTGTACACTGCTAACGCATGGTTTCATGGTTTCACTGCAACCATGGGATCATGGTTCAGTTTGATCTGGACCAAGATCAGCTTTTTTGGTCAAAGCGAATTTTAAAGAAACCAAAACCCGTCAACTAACTCAAAATTTCAATGGGAACTACAAGCATGAATGCATTCATTTCTATTTGCGTGACCTGAAGTTTTAGCTCGTCCTTGTTGGGGGGGGGGGGGGGGGGGTATTTGAACTGACCTGTTTTATGATGCTTTGTCATACATGTAAAGATTCAAAGTGACTGATCAGTATCAGGTAAACTTTGACCTGGCTCGCCGGCAGTGAGAGCTGTCTGGCCGTCTTGGTGGCTTCCCTCACTAGCCAGCAGGTTTCACTGTGTAGCTGTTGGCATTTTTTTTTTCTTTATCGTCTCCTACAGCAGTGAAGCTGAACATCAGAGCTGTGTGGAACAGCTCCGTTTGTTTCTGTTGCTTTTCTCCCTTTGACCCCCACAGTCAGAGCGTAAATTATCCTTAAGACTGACACACAGTCACGTACCTTATCGATGCAGGGTTTGACTCCCACCATGATGGTGTCTCCAAACACTTTTCCATCTTTGGACAGAGCCTTTCTGGCTTGAAGCTTTGACTGATACTGAAGATGCATCCAGTTACCAGGAGACGCCATCTGTCCACAGAAAGTCCAAACATCAGCAAAGGCGTGGTTATTCTGGCTCTGCCCATGTTCCAATCCAGTTTCCAATCCAGTTTATTTATAGAGCACATTTAAAAACAACAAAGTTGACCAAAGCGCTGTACAATGACATAAAATAAATAAATAAATAAATAAATAGATTGGCAACAATAAAAGTTTTTAAAAACAATAAAATCATCAACCCTCTAGTCAAAAGCCAAAGAAAACAAGTATGTTTTAAGATGAGATTTAAAAACTAGAGGTGACTCCGCCTGCCTGATACAGAGAGGCAGGTCATTCCACAATCTGGGCCCAACAACAGAAAAAGCTCTATCACCTCTACGTTTGAGCTTTGTCTGAGGAACTATACAAGCAAAGCTTGATCTCATGACCTAAGAGAACGTGTTGAGGAATAAGACACGAGCAGGTCAGACAGATACCGTGGAGCAAGATCATTAAGACATTTAAAAACAAACAAAATTTTAAAATCAATACGATAGCGAACAGGCAGCCAGTGAAGGGAAAAAAGAATGGGCGAAACATGGTCATACCTCCGGGATCCAGTCAAAAGACGGGCTGCAGCGTTCTGGACCAGCTGCAGCCGTGCAAGTGAGGCCTGGCTAATACCTGCTCACGTTAGGAGCAGAAGGGTGGAGGAACGTCCAGTTTGCATTGCTGAATACGTAAGGTCAAATGAAGGCCACAGTCCTCTATTCCAGCATCCTAAACTTTGACAGACAATTTTTGCTCATGGGTCGGAGCACTGCTTCATTGGTTCAAGCTTCAAAGCGGAGTCGTTACAGAAGCAGTTGATTACAGACCCGATGCAGGGTCTGTATGAATGAATGAATGAATGAATGAAAACTGTTTATTTCGAACATTTGATACAACAACAATTACAAGATAGATCAGTAAAGACAACAACAAAAAAGTTCCTACTGTGTACCCAACATGTCCGAAAAGGGGTAGGGTGAAGCATCAGCTTATTTATCCCTACCCCTTCTTCCCCACAACCAGTAATACCCTTTGCCACATATACACATAGATTCCTACACACCTAAACCGATATCAATATATATATATATACATATATACTCGTATACACACATACATATACACATATACATACACATATACATATATACACATATACATACACATATACATATATACACATATATATACACAAACATAAATATACACCTACACATACCTACTTACATACAAAATACTATATATTTACAAGCCGAAGCAAAAAACAAAAACACCCTAACCCTCATTACCCTTCCTCCTCCCTATACCCAGAAAAAAACATATTTTTGTACCGCTGTTTGAACTGGTTCATGCTTGGACATTGCTTGAGCCCCACTCCCAATCTGTTCCACATCCTCACCCCACAGACAGAAATACAGAAACCTTTTAATGTTGTTCGTGCCCACTTATGCTTTAAATTAAATTTCCCCCTCAGACTGTAATCCACTGATCTGTTAAAAAACATATTTTTAATATTTGCTGGAAGTAAATTGTTTATTGCTTTATACACAATTTGTACTGTTTGAAAATGAACCAAGTCTGTGAATTTTAAGAATTTGGATTATAAAATAGTGGATTTGTATGATCTCTATAGCCAGTATTATGAATAATTCTTATAGCTCTTTTCTGCATTACTGATAGTGATTGTGTTGTACCTTTATAAGTATTACCCCATACCTCTGCACAGTACTGTAAATATGGTAAAACCAGTGAGCAGTAAAGAATGCGGAGTGAGTTGTGGTCCAGAATATGTTTCGCTTTGTTTAGAACTGAAATGCTTCTTGACAGTTTACTTTGTATATGTTTTATATGAGTCTTCCAGTTTATCTTATCATCTATTATCACCCCCAGAAACTTATTTTCATGTACCCTTTCAATATCTACCCCCTCGACTTGTAACTGAACCTGTATGTCTGTATTACAATAGCCAAATAACATGTATTTTGTTTTACTTAAGTTTAATGATAATTTGTTTCTGTCAAACCATATTTTCAATTTTCCCATTTCTATACTGATCCTCCTCAGTAACTCCTGCAAATCCCCCCCTGCACAAAAAATGCTTGTGTCATCTGCAAATAATACTAATTTTAATATTTTGGAAACATTGACAATATCATTTATATAAATTAGAAACAGTTTTGGACCCAATACTGACCCCTGTGGGACGCCACAAGCATTGTCCAAGCATGATGATGTATATTCCCCCAACTTCACAAACTGTTTTCTGTTACTTAAGTAGCTTCTCACCCAGTGCAACACCAACCCCCTAATCCCATACTGTTCAAGTTTATTGATTAATGTCATGATTAATTGTATCAAAAGCCTTTTTAAGGTCTATAAATATTCCAACTGAATGTAATTTGTGGTCTATGGCGTTTGTAATCTCCTCAACTGATTCTATTAATGCAAGTGATGTTGAACTATGTGCTCTGAATCCATATTGACTATCAGTAAGTAATTTATGTTTATTTATGAATTTGTCTAATCTATTATTGAATAACTTTTCTAATAATTTGGAAAATTGTGGAAGCAAAGAAACAGGTCTATAATTTGTGAAGTGGTGTCTATCCCCAGTCTTATACAGTGGCACAACCTTAGCTATTTTCATTTGATTGGGAAATTTACCGGTTTGAAATGATAAGTTACAGATGTATGTTAATGGTTCTACAATCCATTCAATGACCTGTTTTACCACCATATCAATTTCATTTAAATCGGTAGATGTTTTATATTTACAATTATTCACAATGTCTATAATTTCATTTCCATCCACTGCTGTGAGGAACATTGAACAGGGATTTCTTTCTATGAGATTATTATCCCAATCCTCAGGTTGGGAATCGGGAATTTTTCTGCCAAGCTTGGTCCAATATTTACAAAAAAATTATTAAAACCGTTGACTACCTCATCCTTATTTTCCTTCTTGACATTATTATCAATGAAATACTGAGTAACTCTGTTTTTATTACCATTTTTGATTATACTATTTAATATATCCCATATTCCTTTAATATTGTTTTTGTTATTATATAATATGTTACTATAATATTCCTTCCTACATACCCGTATAATATTAGTTAATCTATTTTTGTATTTCTTATATCTATTTTCTGCCTCTTTAGTCTTTAGTTTTATGAATTCTCTATACAGTGTATTTTTCTTATTACATGCATTTCGTAACCCTTTCGTCATCCATGGTCGAGCTTGGATTTTTTGTTTTCTGTAGTCTTGTTTAATTGGACAATTTTTATCATATAATGATGTAAATATTTGTAAAAAAGTTTCATATGCACTATCAACATCACTTTCACTGTATACCTTTTCCCAGTTTTGCTCCTGTAAATCCTTCTTTAGTGTGTTCATGTTTTCCTCTGTCCGCACTCGCCTGTATTTTATTTTCTCCTCTGGCTGATTCCGCCGATGGTTTCTATTATAAACGATGAAAACTGGTAGATGATCACTAATGTCATTGATTAATAATCCACTCACAGTGTTATTCTCAATATCATTGCTGAATATATTATCAATTAAGGTAGCACTATGGGATGTAATTCTGCTGGGCCTGGTGATTTTTGGATATAAACTCATACTGTACATTATACTGATAAATTCATCTGTTATTTTATGCTTATTTGGATTGAGCAGATCAATATTTAAGTCACCACAAATGAACACAGTTTTTTGATTAGTTTTTGAGAACATTTTTCCCATACAGTCAGTGAATGTTTCAATACTAGATCCTGGTGCTCTATATATACAGCTGACTAATACATTTTTGCTTTTTTCTTCACATATTTCAATAGTTATACATTCTAATAAGTTATCAATCACAGTTGTCATATTGTCTACTATTTTATAATCCATGTTCTTATCCACATACACAGCCACTCCTCCTCCACTCTTATTCTGTTTACACAATTAAATTCATATCCATCCAGTTCAAAATCCATTCCTTTATCTTCATTGATCCATGTTTCTGATATAGCAATTATGTTAATTTTTTTTTAAACTGACTTAAATATTCTTTAATGTTGTTAAAGTTTGCATATAGACTTCTGCTGTTGAAATGGATTATTGATAATTTGTTATCCGTTTTAATGATCCGATTAAACTGTTCATCTGTATAATAGCAACAACTGTCATTGATATTTGAGAAGAAATTATTGTCCGGGTCTATATCGTGCTCCAAGTCCAGTACATTGTGGTCTGTGTATTTAAATGTTCTCAGTTCTACTTTTCCATGATCAGCAATCCTTTGAGTTATATCCTTCTTGTCTCCAGATGTAGATGAATAGGTAGTAGATGAATAGGTTCCTCTGGTCTGTGTCATGGTGTTGTGATGTGTTTGTGTCCTCATACCTTATTGGTCATATTTGTCCAGATCCTCGCTTTAATAAACACTATTGTTCATATTTGTCCAGCTCCTCGATGTTCCTTATTGCCATGACTTTTGCTTGTTCTGGTGATCCGTTCAGTTTGATGAATATTTTACAGTTTGAAGTCCATGTGTGCTGGATTTTTCCCTGTTTCTTCAAGAAGCGTGCTTTCCTGGCGATGTCGGCATTCCGTTTGGTGAGATGTTCATTGATGAATACGTTTGTCCCTTTCAGTTTTCTTCCTTGTTTTAACAGTGCTGTTTTGTGTTTTCTGTTGATGAATCTCATGATGACGGTTCGTTTATCACCGTCATTTCTCCGGGGCAGAGGGTGGCACGCTTCAATGTTATTTAAATCCATTTCTATACCTTTCGATAGGAGGAAATCAGCAACCTGTTTTTCCACAGAGCTGACCTCCTGTTCACTGGGCTCCCCTCCGCTCTCATCTGTTACCGCCTGTGCGTAGGACCGTGGTTTGATATGAAGACCTGTGATGATGACGTCGTTAATTCTGGTGTACTGCTCCAATTCAGCCACTCTATTTTCCAGCTGCACCAGATGCCGGTCTTTCTCGGCGTTCTGGAGCCGTAATGCCTTCACCTCCTCCACCAGATCCATAATTGATTTCTGTTGCTGCTTCACAACAGAAATCTCCTCTGATAGAAAGTCCAGAGATTTTTTAATATCGTCACCTTCCTCCGCTGTCAGAACCTTCTTAGGCCCCATGGTCGGCTTATGAGCAGCTTGTTGATCGCCGATGTTAACAGCCTGCGGTTTGTCACCGGGATGGATCTGCACTGCGCTGGTGCCGCGCGGCCTCGGTGTTTCCGCGCTGATGGATCCGCGGTGGCTGCACGAGGCCTCGGGGAAGCGGCACTCGTGACGCGCGGCTCTAATGACGCAGCGCGCGGCCTCAGTGAATTCACCACGTTGAGCGGGCCTCGGACGTTGTTGCTGTCCAGTCGCGGGGCTAAGTTGCCGGTTGAGGTGGTATTCCCACTGTCCGGGTTGGCAAACACCGGCGTGGCAGATGGCAACTACAAACACCACCTCTGAAAACTCAGGTACAAACTTTTTGCAGCTCGCTCTGACGACACGCAGCTCTGACTGACTGTGACTGACGCAGGGTAACGAGGGAATGAGAGGCAGGTGTCCTTCCATTCAATTCCATCAATCAATGTTAAGAAATAATAATTGTCCCGATAAAACACCCTCAAAAACAATGGCCACTATGAAGGACCGATAAGGGGTCACCTTGGTTCAATAATTACCTGCGTGACCTCAAGCATAAGGCAAGAGGTCTAGAATGGCATAGTTCAAAATTAGAAGTATTCTACCTTGCATGGTGTGATGCTATCTTAAACTATAATCATGCATTACTGGCTACAAAGTGGACCTATTACTCTGATTTGATCAACAAAAACAAGCATAACTCAAAGTTCTTGTTCCACACGGTGGCAACACTTATTCATGGACAACCATCTGTAGTTTGGTCTCCTTTTACAGCACAAGATTTCCTGGATTACTTTGAGAAGAAAATAGAAGACATTAGGTTAAACATATCCCAGCATGCCTTAACCCAGCCACTACACCCTGTTATTGATGTGGGCGTCATTACTGAGGTATTACCTAGATTTACAGAATCTGATGGTATCTCTCTAGACATGCTGACGAAACTCGTAATGTCAACAAAAAGCACAACCTGTTTATTTGATCCTATACCAACAAAACTGTTTAAGGACCTGTGGCTCACGCTTGGACCGACTGTGCTGGAAATTATTAATCTTTCTTTAACTTCTGGATCTGTTCCTAAACGTTTCAAATCTGCAGTGATTAAACCATTATTCAAGAAACCTAATCTTGACCCTAGTGTAAACTATCGGCCGATATCAAATCTATCATTTTGCTCTAAAATTCTGGAAAAAGTGGTGTCACGGCATCTTGTGCACTATCTTACTGAGAATAATCTCTTTGAGCCACTGCAGTCTGTTTTTAGAAAATATCATTCCACAGAGACAGCTCTCACTAAAGTGGTGAATGATCTTCTGCTTGGAATGGATTCAGACACCACTACGGTTCTGGTGCTGTTAGATCTCAGTGCTGCATTTGATACAGTGGATCATCATATTCTACTTGATAGGCTGGAAAATCATTTTGGGATTACTGGGAGTGCCCTTGCATGGCTGACATCATACCTGACCAGTCGTTCTCACTGTGTTTTGTACAGTAACACTACCTCTAACCTTAGTGACATGAAATTTGGGGTTCCACAGGGGTCTGTCTTAGGCCCCCTGCTTTTCTCCCTTTATATAGCAGCCCTTGGGCACATATTGCGGCGTTTTGGGATTACCTTTCACTGCTATGCAGAGGATACTCAGTTATACAACCCCTGGCAAAAATGATGGAATCACCGGCCTCGGAGGATGTTCATTCAGTTGTTTAATTTTGTAGAAAAAAAGCAGATCACAGACATGACACAAAACTAAAGTCATTTCAAATGGCAACTTTCTGGCTTTAAGAAACACTATAATAAATCAGGAAAAAAAAATTGTGGCAGTCAGTAACGGTTACTTTTTTAGACCAAGCAGAGGGAAAAAAAAAAATGGAATCACTCAATTCTGAGGAAAAAAATGATGGAATCATGAAAAACAAAAGAACGCTCCAACACATCACTAGTATTTTGTTGCACCACCTCTGGCTTTTATAACAGCTTGCAGTCTCTGAGGCATGGACTTAATGAGTGACAAACAGTACTCTTCATCAATCTGGCTCCAACTTTCTCTGATTGCTGTTGCCAGATCAGCTTTGCAGGTTGGAGCCTTGTCATGGACCATTTTATTCAACTTCCACCAAAGATTTTTAATTGGATTAAGATCCGGACTATTTGCAGGCCATGACATTGACCCTATGTGTCTTTTTCCAAGGAATGTGTTCACAGTTTTTGCTCTATGGCAAGATGCATTATCATCTTGAAAAATGATTTCATCATCCCCAAACATCCTTTCAATTGATGGGATAAGAAAAGTGTCCAAAATATCAATGTAAACTTGTGCATTTATTGATGATGTAATGACAGCCATCTCCCCAGTGCCTTTACCTGACATGCAGCCCCATATCATCAATGACTGTGGAAATTTACATGTTCTCTTCAGGCAGTCATCTTTATAAATCTCATTGGAACGGCACCAAACAAAAGTTCCAGCATCATCACCTTGCCCGATACAGATTCGAGATTCATCACTGAATATGACTTTCATCCAGTCATCCACAGTCCACGATTGCTTTTCCTTAGCCCATTGTAACCTTGTTTTTTTCTGTTTAAGTGTTAATGATGGCTTTTGTTTAGCTTTTCTGTATGTAAATCCCATTTCCTTTAGGCGGTTTCTTACAGTTCGGTCACAGACGTTGACTCCAGTTTCCTCCCATTCGTTCCTCATTTGTTTTGTTGTGCATTTTCGATTTTTGAGACATACTGCTTTAAGTTTTCTGTCTTGATGCTTTGATGTCTTCCTTGGTCTACCAGTATGTTTGCCTTTAACAACCTTCCCATGTTGTTTGTATTTGGTCCAGAGTTTAGACACAGCTGACTGTGAACAACCAACATCTTTTGCAACATTGCATGATGATTTACCCTCTTTTAAGAGTTTGATAATCCTCTCCTTTGTTTCAATTGACATCTCTCGTGTTGGAGCCATGATTCATGTCAGTCCACTTGGTGCAACAGCTCTCCAAAGTGTGAGCACTCCTTTTTAGATGCAGACTAACGAGCAGATCTGATATGATGCAGGTGTTAGTTTTGGGGATGAAAATTTACAGGGTGATTCCATAATTTTTTTCCTCAGAATTGAGTGATTCCATATTTTTTTCCCTCTGCTTGGTCTAAAAAAGTAACCGTTTCTGACTGCCACAATCTTTTTTTCTTGATTTCTTATAGTGTTTCTTAAAGCCAGAAAGTTGCCATTTGAAATGACTTTAGTTTTGTGTCATGTCTGTGATCTGCTTTTTTTCTACAAAATTAAACAACTGAATGAACATCTTCCGAGGCCGGTGATTCCATAATTTTTGCCAGGGGTTGTACATGCCGATAACTACTGGTAATCTTGTTCACATAAAGTCCTTAGAAGATTATCTTGCATCAGTGAGAAGCTGGATGTCTAGAAACTTCCTACTTTTAAACTCTAATAAGACTGAAATGATGGTTCTTGGTCCAGTGAGACATCGGCATCAATTTGACCAGTTAACACTTAGCTGAGGCTCGTGTGTCATACATCACACTGACAAAGTGAGGAACCTTGGGGTAATTTTTGATCCTACATTGTCCTTTGACCTCCACATTAGAGATGTTATGAGGACTGCTTTCTTCCACCTGTGAAATATAGCGAAGATTTGTCCCATCCTGTCTATGGCTGATGCTGAGACCCTGATTCATGTGTTTCAACTTCAACTTCAATCAACTTTTTTCTTATATAGCGCCAAATCACAACAAACAGTTGCCCCAAGGCGCTCCATATTGTAAGGCAAGGCCATACAATAATTATGAAAAACCCCAACGGTCAAAACGACCCCCTATGAGCAAGCACTTGGCCACAGTGGGAAGGAAAAACTCCCTTTTAACAGGAAGAAACCTCCAGCAGAACCAGGCTCAGGGAGGGGCAGTCTTCTGCTGAGACTGGTTGGGGCTGAGGGAAAAAAACAGGAAAAAGACATGCCGTGAAGGGGAGCAGAGATCGATCACTAATGATTAAATGCAGAGTGATGCATACGGAGCAAAAAGAGAAAGAAACAGTGCATCATGGGAACCCCCCCACAATCTACGTCTAAAGCAGCATAACCAAGGGATGGTCCAGGGTCACCCGATCCAGCCCTAACTATAAGCCTTAGCGAAAAGGAAAGTTTTAAGCCTAATCTTAAAAGTAGAGAGGGTATCTGTCTCCCTGATCTGAATTGGGAGCTGGTTCCACAGGAGAGGAGCCTGAAAGCTGAAGGCTCTGCCTCCCATTCTACTCTTACAAACCCTAGGAACTACAAGTAAGCCCGCAGTCTGAGAGCGAAGCGCTCTAATGGGGTAATATGGTACTACGAGGTCCCTAAGATAAGATGGGACCTGATTATTCAAAACCTTATAAGTAAGAAGAAGAATTTTAAATTCTATTCTAGAATTAACAGGAAGCCAATGAAGAGAGGCCAACACGGGTGAGATATGCTCTCTCCTGCTAGTCCCCGTCAGTACTCAAGCTGCAGCATTCTGAACCAACTGAAGGCTTTTTAGGGAACTTTTAGGACAACCTGATAATAATGAATTACAATAGTCCAGCCTAGAGGAAATAAATGCATGAATTAGTTTTTCAGCATCACTCTGAGACAAGACCTTTCTGATTTTAGAGATATTGCGTAAATGCAAAAAGGCAGCCCTACATATTTGTTTAATATGCGCTTTGAATGACATATCCTGATCAAAAATGACTCCAAGATTTCTCACAGTATTACTATCAATCAATCAATCAATCAACTTTTTTCTTATATAGCGCCAAATCACAACAAACAGTTGCCCCAAGGCGCTCCACATTGTAAGGCAAGGCCATACAATAATTATGAAAAACCCCAACGGTCAAAACGACCCCCTATGAGCAAGCACTTGGCCACAGTGGGAAGGAAAAACTCCCTTTTAACAGGAAGAAACCTCCTGCAGAACCAGGCTCAGGGAGGGGCAGTCTTCTGCTGAGACTGGTTGGGGCTGAGGGAAAGAACCAGGAAAAAGACATGCCGAGAAGGGGGGCAGAGATCGATCACTAATGATTAAATGCAGAGTGATGCATACGGAGCAAAAAGAGAAAGAAACAGTGCATCATGGGAACCCCCCCACAGTCTACGTCTAAAGCAACATAACCAAGGGATGGTCCAGGGTCACCCGATCCAGCCCTAACTATAAGCCTTAGCGAAAAGGAAAGTTTTAAGCCTAATCTTAAAAGTAGAGAGGGTATCTGTCTCCCTGATCTGAATTGGGAGCTGGTTCCACAGGAGAGGAGCCTGAAAGCTGAAGGCTCTGCCTCCCATTCTACTCTTACAAACCCTAGGAACCACAAGTAAGCCCGCTTTCTGAGAGCGAAGCGCTCTAATGGGGTAATATGGTACTACGAGGTCCCTAAGATAAGATGGGACCTGATTATTCAAAACCTTATAAGTAAGAAGAAGAATTTTAAATTCTATTCTAGAATTAACAGGAAGCCAATGAAGAGAGGCCAACACGGGTGAGATATGCTCTCTCCTGCTAGTCCCCGTCAGTACTCTAGCTGCAGCATTCTGAACCAACTGAAGGCTTTTTAGGGAACTTTTAGGACAACCTGATAATAATGAATTACAATAGTCCAGCCTAGAGGAAATAAATGCATGAATTAGTTTTTCAGCATCACTCTGAGACAAGACCTTTCTGATTTTAGAGATATTGCGTAAATGCAAAAAGGCAGTCCTACATATTTGTTTAATATGCGCTTTGAATGACATGTCCTGATCAAAAATGACTCCAAGATTTCTCACAGTATTACTAGAGATCAGGGAAATGCCATCCAGAGTAACGATCTGGTTAGACACCATGCTTCTAAGATTTGTGGGGCCAAGTACAATAACTTCAGTTTTATCTGAGTTTAAAAGCAGGAAATTAGAGTTCATCCATGTCTTTATGTCTGTAAGACAATCCTGCAGTTTAGCTAATTGGTGTGTATCCTCTGGCTTCATGGATAGATAAAGCTGGGTATCATCTGCGTAACAATGAAAATTTAAGCAATACCGTCTAATAATACTGCCTAAGGGAAGCATGTATAAAGTGAATAAAATTGGTCCTAGCACAGAACCTTGTGGAACTCCATAATTAACTTTAGTCTGTGAAGAAGATTCCCCATTTACATGAACAAACTGTAATCTATTAGACAAATATGATTCAAACCACCGCAGCGCAGTGCCTTTAATACCTATGACATGCTCTAATCTCTGTAATAAAATTTTATGGTCAACAGCATCAAAAGCAGCACTGAGGTCCAACAGAACAAGCACAGAGATAAGTCCACTGTCCGAAGCCATAAGAAGATCATTTGTAACCTTCACTAATGCTGTTTCTGTACTATGATGAATTCTAAAACCTGACTGAAACTCTTCAAATAGACCATTCCTCTGCAGGTGATCAGTTAGCTGTTTTACAACTACCCTCTCAAGAATCTTTGAGAGAAAAGGAAGGTTGGAGATTGGCCTATAATTAGCTATGATAGCTGGGTCAAGTGATGGCTTTTTAAGTAATGGTTTAATTACTGCCACCTTAAAGGCCTGTGGTACATAACCAACTAACAAAGATAGATTGATCATATTTAAGATTGAAGCATTAAATAATGGTAGGACTTCCTTGAGCAGCCTGGCAGGAATGGGGTCTAATAAACATGTTGATGGTTTGGATGAAGTAACTAATGAAAATAACTCAGACAGAACAATCGGAGAGAAAGAGTCTAACCAAATACCGGCATCACTGAAAGCAGCCAAAGATAACGATACATCTTTGGGATGGTTATGAGTAATTTTTTCTCTAATAGTCAAAATTTTGTTAGCAAAGAAAGTCATGAAGTCATTACTAGTTAAAGTTAATGGAATACTCAGCTCAATAGAGCTCTGACTCTTTGTCAGCCTGGCTACAGTGCTGAAAAGAAACCTGAGGTTATTCTTATTTTCTTCAATTAGTGATGAGTAGAAAGATGTCCTAGCTTTACGGAGGGCTTTTTTATAGAGCAACAAACTCTTTTTCCAGGCTAAGTGAAGATCTTCTAAATTAGTGAGACGCCATTTCCTCTCCAACTTACGGGTTATCTGCTTTAAGCTACGAGTTTGTGAGTTATACCACGGAGTCAGACACTTCTGATTTAAAGCTCTCTTTTTCAGAGGAGCTACAGCATCCAAAGTTGTCTTCAAAGAGGATGTAAAACTATTGATGAGATACTCTAACTCCCTTACAGAGTTTAGGTAGCTACTCTGCTCTGTGTTGGTATATGACAATAGAGAACATAAAGAAGGAATCATATCCTTAAACCTAGTTACAGCGCTTTCTGAAAGACTTCTAGTGTAATGAAACTTATTCCCCACTGCAGGGTAGTCCATCAGGGTAAATGTAAATGTTATTAAAAAATGATCAGACAGAAGGGAGTTTTCAGGGAATACTGTTAAGTCTTCTATTTCCATACCATAAGTCAGAACAAGATCTAAGATATGATTAAAGTGGTGGGTGGACTCATTTACTTTTTGAGCAAAGCCGATAGAGTCTAATAATAGATTAAATGCAGTGTGGAGGCTGTCATTCTCAGCATCTGTGTGGATGTTAAAATCGCCCACTATAATTATCTTATCTGAGCTAAGCACTAAGTCAGACAAAAGGTCTGAAAATTCACAGAGAAACTCACAGTAACGACCAGGTGGACGATAGATAATAACAAATAAAACTGGTTTTTGGGACTTCCAATTTGGATGGACAAGACTAAGAGACAAGCTTTCAAATGAATTAAAGCTCTGTCTAGGTTTTTGATTAATTAATAAGCTGGAATGGAAGATTGCTGCTAATCCTCCGCCACGGCCCGTGCTACGAGCATTCTGACAGTTAGTGTGACTCGGGGGTGTTGACTCATTTAAACTAACATATTCATCCTGCTGTAACCAGGTTTCTGTTAGGCAGAATAAATCAATACTTTGATCAATTATTATATCATTTACCAACAGGGACTTAGAAGAGAGAGACCTAATGTTTAATAGACCACATTTAACTGTTTTAGTCTGTGGTGCAATTGAAGGTGCTATATTATTTTTTCTTTTTGAATTTTTATGCTTAAATAGATTTTTGCTGGTTTTGGTGGTCTGGGAGCAGGCACCGTCTCTACGGGGATGGGGTAATGAGGGGATGGCAGGGGGAGAGAAGCTGCAGAGAGGTGTATAAGACCACAGCTCTGCCTCCTGGTCCCAACGCTAGACAGTCACAGTTTGGAGGATCCAAGAAAATTGGCCAGATTTCTAGAAATGAGAGCTGCTCCATCTAAAGTGGGATGGATGCTGTCTCTCCTAACAAGACCAGGTTTTCCCCAGAAGCTTTGCCAATTATCAAGGAAGCCCACCTCATTTTTTGGACACCACTCAGACAGCCAGCAATTCAAGGAGAACATGCGGCTAAACATGTCACTCCGGGTCTGATTGGGGAGGGGCCCAGAGAAAACATCAGAGTCCGACATTGTTTTTGCAAAGCCACACACCGATTTAATGTTAATTTTAGTGACCTCCGATTGGCGTAACCGAGTGTCATTACTGCCGACGTGAATTACAATCTTACCAAATTTACGCTTAGCCTTAGCCAGCAGTTTCAAATTTCCTTCAATGTCACCTGCTCTGGCCCCCGGAAGACAATTGACAATGGTTGCTGGTGTCGCTAACTTCACATTTCTCAAAACAGAGTCGCCAATAACCAGAGTTTGATCCTCGGCGAGTGTATCGTCGAGTGGGGAAAAACGGTTAGAGATGTGAACGGGTTGACGGTGTACACGGGGCTTCTGTTTAGGGCTACGCTTCCTCCTCACAGTCACCCAGTCAGCCTGCTTTCCCGACTGCACGGGATCTGCCAGGGGGGAACTAACGGCGGCTAAGCTACCTTGGTCCGCACCGACTACAGGGGCCTGGCTAGCTGTAGAATTTTCCACGGTGCGGAGCCGAGTCTCCAATTCGCCCAGCCTGGCCTCCAAAGCTACGAATAAGCTGCACTTATTACAAGTACCGTTACTGCTAAAGGAGGCCGAGGAACAACTAAACATTTCACAACCAGAGCAGAAAAGTACGGGAGAGACAGGAGAAGCCGCCATGCTAAATCGGCTAAGAGCTAGTAGCTACGCAACCTAGCGGATTCCTAAAAACACACAAAGTGAATAATGTGTAAATAATTTAGAGGTGATTCAGCAGAAGGAGTGCCCCAATCAAGGCACCAAACAGGCCATGAAGCAGCACAGGCAACGCACGACAACAGCGAACGCACGACAACGGTGCTAAAATAAAATAAATTAAAAAAAAATAAATAAAAAAATAAAAACGAAAGCGTTAGCAAGCTAGTTAGCTTGCCAACGCTGATGAAAGTTAGCTGATAAAAGTGCTCCGTCGCGATGTTTCGACCGTTAGAGGTCTTCCTTAGGCGTTGGAGCACAGTAAAAAAGTAAAAAAAAGTAAAAAATAAAAAAAAGTAAAAAGGTAAAAAAGTAAAAAAGTCTTGAAAAAGACTGTTAATTCAAGTCCAAAGCAGCAGGTAGCAGTCTCTGTGTAAACAGTCCCAACAGAGAGCCAAAATTCTGATGCAATCTCACTCCGAAGACCAAGTGCATAGAGAGCAGAGACCTGCATCCTGTGTTTGTCTCTTCTAGATTGGACTACTGCAATGTTCTATTTTCTGGTTTGCCGCAGTCCAGCATTAGGGCTCTCCAATTGGTTCAAAAGGCTGCAGCCAGACTTTTGACAGGAAGCAGAAAGTTCGACCACATTACATCCATTTTGGCATTTCTTCACTGGGTTCCTGTCCCAGTGAGATCAGATCTTAAGGTTCTGCTGCTAACTTATGTATGGGCCAGGGCTTTGCGTTCTCAGGGTGCAGGACTACTTTGTGTCACTAGGGTGAATAAGAAGTCTGCGGGTCACAGAGTTTTCTCTTATCGTGCCCCTGTTCTGTGGAATGATCTCCCTGTGTCAATAAAACAGTCAGATTCTGTGGAGACTTTCAAGTCCAGACTTAAGACGCACTTATTTTCCCTTTCGTATGGCAGCATACTGGTATAGTTTTGTTTTAAGCTTTTTACTCTTAATTCATTCTATTAGTAAACGGAGCGTGCCGCGGCCTCAACTTTATCTAAATTCTGGGTCTTTTAGTGAAGTTTAGGGCTAGTGGCCGGCGATCACCTTAGTATTTCTTCTGTTTTTCTTGTTGTTTACTGCTGACAAATTATACTGTATCTGTTGTCTTTCTGATGCCTGATTCTGTTTTTTTCTCTGTTTGAGGTGCAGCTCCATCCAGAGATGGGTGTGGTGTCTGTTTCTGAAGCCCTCCTGTGCTGTGCACCAGCAACATTTCCTGTATATTTATTTTGTGAATTGTTCTGTAATTTATGTCTGTATCATGGCCCAAGTAGAGGTTCAGCCCTTTGAGTCTGGTCTGCTTGAGGTTTCTTCCTCAGAGGGAGTTTTTTCTTACCACTGTTGTTCTGGGGGTTCGTAAGGTTAGACCTTACTTGTGTGAAGCACCTTGAGGCACCTCTGTTGTGAATTGGCGCAATATAAATGAAAATAAATTGAAATAAGGAAATCGTTAAGCAAAAAGGCTATTAATGTCGGCGGATCAAATCATTTCTTAATGATTCTCGAAAAGAACCAGTTCTCAATACCCAACCCTAGGTAGAACTGAGCAGGACCAGACTCTGAATGTTCATGTGTCCATGCCCTGACTGAGAAAGAAAGTGGCCTGGAAGAGTAATTATTTGGATGAAAAAGAATCCTCATATTTAGTCTTTCCAATCACTTATGGCCTCAAAAAATGGAGGGACTGTGTATAAAACTGTAATTCCTAAATAGTCGATGTGGTATTTTTGTATTAAAGATGAAAGTCGACAGTGAAGAACTGACTGCATCTAAAAAAAACAGGCTGCTTGACAAGCTGTGGTCAGTCAGTTAAAGTGACCTTGAGAAAGGCACTGAACCTCAAACTACTCTCGGTTCCAGACCAAGACAAAACATGGAAATTGACGGGGTGCAGTGGAAACAAAACTGAAGCCGTCTGTGTTTGTTTGCGTCTCACCGTGTGCTTCAAGATGTTTCCATACTGAGTAAACTGCAGCAGGATGTAAGAGGCCGAGGCCGGCGGGAACCTGAAACAGCCACATGACATACGTAACCACGTCCATGCAGAACATCTCGTCCTCACAGTCAACACAGCAGTTAGGGGATAAATACCCAAAGACCGTGACCCAGGTCTGGTCCAGCTGATCATCAGACGACAGCGTCTCTCCCTGACTGTAGAACGGATCCACCTGGGCTGGAGACAGACACAACTGCTGCACACCTGTGACACACCACAGCCCCGGATCACTGGTTACTGAGTTAGTAGGTTAGAATCCACCAACAACTGCAGAAGACTAAAGTTACAGCACAAAGCCACATGGTGGCGCTGTGGTTAACACTCTGACCTCACACCAACAAGGGTCCAGGAGGATACAAGCTGAAGCCTTCCTGTGTGGAGTTTTTCCTTCCACAGGATGTGAGCAGAACAGGAAGTGGCCACACACACACATCTGTGAAACTTGCTGCACGTGAAGTCATAATTTTTTCTTTTGGAGTTTTGTAGATTTTACTGCTGCTCAAAGTTACCTGATGACATCATCACCACAGCAAGGGTTCATCACTGTGTTGCTTTAGCTGAGGCACTTCCTCTGTTTGTCTCTCTGTAGCATCACTTACTGTCCTCGTGTTCAAACTGAATTTGAACTGATCCGTGCAGGCCCTGAGGCCGGTTGGTCCTGGATTCTGCAACATGGATGAGGCTCTATATCTCCCCCTGGAGGGCACTTCAGTCCATCACAGATTACTTCCGAAGTCGAGGTCGGTGTCACTGATGAGCAGTCCTCCCTAAAAACTGGGCTGCCCTGCCTTCACTGCACATAATCAGAGCACCACAGCAGCACGTCCGAGTCTGAGTCTCTTCACCCAAAGCAATCAAAGGGAAAAATGTGATTATTAACCATCAGATGGCAAAGTAAACCCTCTTAAATCATTCTAAAGTCAGTTTTAAGCAGAAATGAGGCGCTAATCGGTGAATCGCTGCTGACACTCCAAAATGATGCATGTGCAGTGAAGGCAGGGGGGACCGATTTTTAGGGGAGACCGTTTGGTCAGTGACACCGGTATGCAGTTCCAGTTGGATGGACTGAGGCGACACATCTTGTCCAAGGACCTAGGCAGGTACCAGACTGGGAGTCAAACCCAGGTCCAGCTCCTTATCTCACTGACCTACAGAAGGTGTGAATATGTGGAGCTGCATCAGATAGGATCTGCTTACTGCAGCTCGTCTGCATTATTACTGGAAACACTTGTTAAATCTTTACCCGATTATTATTTCCTGTTAGCATCTTGATTTTTTGTTTTAAATAAATACTCTGATGACACAGCCATTCTTGCTCTTCTCAAGGACAGTAACTCCATAATCGCCTTCCATCAGTCTGTTACCCACTTCACTAAGTGGTGCTCGGATAACTTCTTGGAGCTTAATGTGGACAAGACTAAGGCGCTACTGATTCATACTCAATCACACACCCCGGACTTGGCCCCCATTAACATTCATAACAAAACAGTTGAGCGTGTCAATCATTTCAAATATCTTGGACTCATATTGGACAATAAGCTCACCTTTGATCAACATGTCATTGACATCCATAAACGTTCCCAGCAAAGACTCCATATCCTTCGTAAGCTCCGTGCCCTTTCTGTCACCCCAAAACTCTTGTTATTGCTATACTCCAGCATCATTCAACCCATCCTTCTGTACTGCTCACCTTGTTACTTCAATATGCTCTCCATCACCAACAGAAATAAACTTATTAAGGTCACTCACACAGCATCCAGAATCATCAGCTTGCCCACCACGGACCTCTCACAACTCAACAATAAGGCAGTCATACGCACGGCCCAGATAACCAGCACAGACTCTGATCATCCTCTCCACTGTTACTTCTGCCTGCTGCCTCTGGTCGCAGGTACAGAACTCTGAAGTGGAAGCGGGCGCGCTTTAGTAAAAGCTTTGTCCCTTCTGCCATAGCCGTTTTAAACAGTTTATAACATGTCCTGATCACTTGTCATTTGTATGTGTGTTCTGTGTCTATATGTGTTTTTATGTGACAGTTGCTGTGAAAACAAATCTCCCCCTGGGGACAATAAAGGTCTATCTATCTTAATGTTTGTGTTTCCAATCACAGCTTCATGGTGGAATAGAGAAAGGTTTACTTAAAGTTGGAAAGTCTCATCTTCAGTTTCCCTGAAGCCACACGAGTGACTGGAGTGGAGATGCGGCCCGTTTTCTTTGTTCCACACTGAAGCTCCGACTGGAGCTGCAAAAGACAAAAGTTGCACTATGCAGTTTCTCCAATCATATCCACAAAAGCCTATAACTGCATTACAGTCATCTGGGTGTCTTGGTGGCTTTCCTCACTAGTCTACTTTTTATACAGTCACTCATTTTTTAAGAACTGCCTCCTCCAGCGGGATTTACTGAGCAGGACCATTCATCCATCTATTTTCTATACCCGCTTACTCCAATCAAGGGTCACGGGGGGCTGGAGCCTGTTCCAGCAGTCACAGGGCGTGAGGCGAGCTATACCCTTGACAGGACGCCGGTCTGTCACAGGACCTTACATTTGTATTTCTTAATGACTGATAGAAATGTTCATGTGTTCATCCTCTGACTGGTTTTACTGAACACTAAGTAGAAATGTCATGTTCAGTGTGACAATAACTCACATATACTCAGCTTTTATTTCACCTCAAAGTATTTTGTTTTTCATTATTCAATAATATTTGATCAAATCTTCTCATCCTGCACAACAGCTTCATTTTCACTGCTATAGTCACATATTTCAAACTGTGGGGATCCAGGACTTTAACAGGACGGAGACTCAGACCTACAGGTAGGATCAGGGCTCACCTGCTCCTGGACTCCAGACCTGATGTGCAGACAGTGGAGACTGGACAACTGGAAAACCCTGAAACATGTCAGAAAGACAGCAGTTTAAACATGTTATCATGTTAGCAGGAGACACATATCGAGAGATGACACAGATCAGAGAGACAGACCAGTGGTGGGCACAGCTAACCAAAAAGTTAGCTTCAATAACTGCTAATTGAAAAGTTAACTTTTATAATGCTAAACTGCTAAAAAATTTAGCAGAAGTTACAACTAACCACTAACACTTTCAGCTACTGGTATGCCAGGTTTGAGTTTAAGCACCGCTGAGTAACACCAAAGGCGATCACAAACCCAAAATGAACAACGAGCCAGAGCTTTTGTCTTGATGCACCCTGCCCACTGCTGTAAGGAAGCGTCACTTACTTTTCACACGGAACAACACTAATGGTGGAAAATCATTTTGGGATTACTCAGCTTGGAACTCCGACGAGTGCGGTCGCATCTCCTCCACTCTCCCTTATCTCTGTTCTCTGCCTTTAACCTTCAAGTCCCTACTTCACCAGACTGTGAATTCCTCAAATTATATTGGATTCTGGATCTATTGGACTACTATTGGATTAACCATGGAATTGATCAGCTGGTCTCTGAACGCTATTGACACCATTTTTTCTACAAGAAGGTCAGGACCAGGGGATCCTACCTGCCCAGATGGAACGTATCCTGCGGGCTATGTTCTCAACTCCTGGAGTTCCTGGCGTGTGGCATGCTTGGTGCCTTTCTCCGTTGAGGACATCAAGGATTTATTCATTTTTGGTCTCATGATAGCAGGGCTGGTACTTTTTGGCTTATGTGCTGCCCTGATCTACCGGAAAATTGGCAAGACGGCGGCATCAAGAACCATGGCCCCTCGCTTGTCCATCATGATTAACGAGGTCGGCAAGGCAGTGCATTCTCAGACTGCGATGACTCTTTAACTCAGACGCAAATTGGATGACATCATGGAGCAGATGCGTGCCTTGCAGATGAAGCTGAAGATTTCAGAGGCCGGTGAATATTCTTAATTCATAATTGGGAATATTCTTAGTTCATAATTGGGATTTGGTTGTGCAAGTGGAACTGTTAAAAAGTGATTTCACTGCTCAAACCATAACATTACAGGCTTATCAAGCCTGAAGATCAAATTGCCCGACTGTCTCCTACAGAGGGATTTGTTTCGGCCTGGGGAACATTGGCTGTTTCTTATCTCATCTCATAAAGACAAACTGAAGCATGCTCCATTCCCTCCCCACCCTCTCCTTTACCCATCAACAAGTTAGACCTTACTTGTGTGAAGCACCTTGAGGCAACTCTGTTGTGATTTGCCAGTATATAAATGAAAATAAATTGAAATTGAATTGGTGGCAGGAGACATCAAAAGAAATGTACTTTGCACTCATGGTTTTATTTATAAACAAAACTAATTCTGGACAGTTTATCGACAGCAACTCTGTCATTTTTACGAAGTGAAAATATCGCACATATCTTTTAAAGTAATGCGCCAATTCTCAAGGTTTGCACCTTAATCGACACGCGCCAAAAGGCAGTATGGGAAACGAGCCTCCTCTCATCACCCCCCCTCATCAAAATGCACAGAACACTGCCATTTACTGGATGGGAGTGTGAAGAGCAAATAAAATAAATGTATTTGTAAATATCTTTTTTCATTTGTTAAAAAAAAAGGCATTTGTATAACTGAAAATTATGTTTGTGAAGTGATTCAGCACAAAGAATATCGACCAACGATAACATGTTGGACACTATAATTAAATATCACATTTGCATTAGGGCTGCAGCTACCAATTATTTTAGTAACTGAGTATTCTATCGATTATTCTGGTGATTAATCGAGTATAAGCACTGGCACAATGTCGCTGCATCAAAGTCTTGATATTCTGCTGAAATGGCGATGAGATGTGTCTTTCCATTTTGTTTTATTAACCATTTTTAAGTGTTTTTTTTTTTTATGTTGGTGGACCAGGTCCCTGCGTGTGTGTTTTTTTCAATCCGTCTTTCTCTATGATTCATCAGATGCATTTCAGCTGGAGGTTGAACATGCAAGCCTTGCAGTCTGTTTTTTTTTTTGTTTTTTTTTTGAGCTACAGTGTTTGTGAAGCGTTGTGTGTTGCCCAAAAAAGTCTGAGCAAAACACAGTTGAAAGAGTGGACTTTTGCTGAGAGGATCTTCTTTCAGAAACTGTTTGTCAATGTGGCCGGGGACGGAGCTGTAGCTGTGTGAGTGGCTCCCCTCACACCGGGCAGAGACAGCAGCCGGCCGAATAGTCCCTCCCCACGTAGAGCGGACTGTGTGTTTTTAAAAAAAATAGACAAACACATGCACAGTAGGTCTATTTCAGATGATCAATGTGGACGTCTTTCTCTTAACAGGCCATTTTTTTTACTCTGTGTGTCGCGTTGGAAAGGTGTAGTTATCGTTGCTAATTTGAATAGCTGTTATGCTGTAGTCTTTTTTTCTGGGGACATTGCAGCGCCACACACAGGCCTGGCATATGTACTACAACGTTAAACGAAGCTTCAAGGCATAGAATTTGCCTTGAACATATTTTGTAATTGAATTATTTGAGTTACTCGACTAATCATTTCACC
The DNA here is from genome assembly GCF_902500255.1 of Thalassophryne amazonica. Classification (NCBI taxonomy): domain Eukaryota; kingdom Metazoa; phylum Chordata; class Actinopteri; order Batrachoidiformes; family Batrachoididae; genus Thalassophryne; species Thalassophryne amazonica. The sequence goes on along the minus strand of NC_047116.1, from coordinate 947,476 downwards.
CTGAATTTGCATCTTATTTAACTTTAACATCTTGAATCAGTTTGTTACTCTTACAATAGATTCTCAAAAACTGAGTGACCGTACAAGAAGGAGAACAGCGAGGGAAGCCACCTGGCACCCTGAAAAACAGCGAGGGAAGCCACCTGGCACCCTGAAAAACAGCGAGGGAAGCCACACACAGACCCCGAAGAACAGCGAGGGAAGCCACACAGAGACCCCGAAGAACAGCGAGGGAAGCCACACAGAGACCCCGAAGAACAGCGAGGGAAGCCACAGACACCCTGAAGAACAGCGAGGGAAGCCACCTGGCACTCTGAAGAACAGCGAGGGAAGCCACCTGGCACCCTGAAAAACAGCAAGGGAAGCCACACAGAGACCCCGAAGAACAGCGAGGGAAGCCACACAGAGACCCCGAAGAACAGCGAGGGAAGCCACACAGAGACCCTGAAGAACAGCGAGGGAAGCCACACAGAGACCCTGAAGAACAGCGAGGGAAGCCACATAGACACCCTGAAGAACAGCGAGGGAAGCCACCTGGCACTCTGAAGAACAGCGAGGGAAGTCACAGACACCCTGAAGAACAGCGAGGGAAGCCACATAGACACCCTGAAGAACAGCGAGGGAAGCTACCTGGCACTCTGAAGAACAGCGAGGGAAGTCACATAGACACCCTGAAGAACAGCGAGGGAAGCCACATAGACACCCTGAAGAACAGCGAGGGAAGCCACATAGACACCCTGAAGAACAGCGAGGGAAGCCACATAGACACCCTGAAGAACAGCAAGGGAAGCCACATAGACACCCTGAAGGATTTAAGAGTCTTCTGTAGCTATGACTTTAGAAACCTTGATAAGTCAAATAATTTCACCATAACAACTTTGTACTGAAATTATTTGCCTTCACGCAGTTCTTCACACAGTGTGTTCCATTGTGTGACGTTTCACTTAAGTCCATAAACCAGTTTAGGAATGATTGTGCTTACAAGACATGAATAGACAAGCAGAATCCTATATGCCCCGCCCCCTAAGCTGTGGCTTGCATGAACAAAGTTCAGGATCACAGTCATAATTAGGATCAAAGGTAAATGTTCAGGATCCCACGACCGTATCTGTGTTTGTGGATGATGGTCCAGATGCAGTTAATGATGTGAATCCAAAGGATTAAAAACATTTTTTGGATGGTGTTGGGCTCATAGGGTGGACTAAGGATTAGAATTTGGTTTTAGGATTAATATGAAGAGGACTGATTGCTCTTTCCGAGTCCCCTTTAAGTTTCTTAATGACTTTAATGACCACGTAAGCCTCAGTAGGTACGGTTCAGCTGACCTTCATCACAGCTGAGCCACTTTGTTTGACTGCAGCATAGTTCCTGTTCCTGGAATCAATGAGGAACTGTATGTGTACTCAGGGCGGTTCTGTAGACTAACCTGCTTGCGTGCACTGAGGGGCAAGGTCACAGCAACCAGGTCATCATGGATACTGCGAACAGGCGGGGCTCCACTTTTGTTGTCCTTGGGTGTGGGGATGACGTGCTGGGGAGTGGAACCAGCTGCTGCTGCTACAGCGACAAAATGCAAACAATCAACAAACAGATGTCATGAAATCAGGGGGTGTGGTTTACTACTCACTGCTGCTCTCCACAGTGGGTGTGGCCAGGCTGAATGGGCGGGGCTGGGGGCTAGCTGGAGCTGGAAGGTCACCCATCAGGAATCCGGGCAGAAACTGAGCTCCAGAGGCTGGTTTAGGAGACAAAGGAGAACCCAAGGCCATCGGTTCAAATCCCACTGAGAAACAAGTACAGAGAGTCCAGTTCAGTTAATTTATACAAAATTACAAGACCCCAGCAAGGTTTACACCCTGACCGGGCCTTCTATCATATATTTATGACATTAAGGAAAAACACCCTGACAGCAAGAACTCTGCAGCAGACCAGACTCAGTGACAATCTCAAACTAACAACAAATGGTGGCAACTTGCTCCCAACAGCATGTTTGCTCAATTGACGTCCTTTTTTTTTTTTTTTTTTTTTTTTTATACTTTATTTTTATTTTTGGATGTTGAACAATGGTAATAACAAGCAGACCTCTTGGAAGAAAAAAAAAAAAAAAAAAAAGAGAAAGAAAATAAAATTGGGCATCAACTATATGAACATATAGTGATAATGTATAACACACTATATAGTACGTCATCTTTTAAAGATTCAGTGAACGAGTGAATCGTTCCCATTTCTCCCAATATCTGTTACATTTCTCGACAGACAATCTCAGTAAAAAAGTCATCCTCTCCATTTCTTGAATTTCGTTAACCACATTAACCCAATCGTGGAGTGAAGGTACATCTTTACTCAGCCATTTCCTAGTAATCGCTTTTTTTTGCTCCAGCCAGCAAGATAGACAAAGATATTTTTGTGATTTAGGCAATTCACAAGAGATATATCCCAAAAATATTTCAATAAATCCATTTGACACAGTTAATCCAATAATGTTTTGAATTGTTGTTATCACCGTTGTCCAATAGGGTGCGATCTTCACACAGTCCCAGAGTATGTGAAAATGTCCTGCTTTGGTATGTCCACATTCTCTCCAACAATAGGCTTTTACGGGGTCGTTACACTGCTTACTTTTGATATGTGGTGTGACAAAAAAGTGTTACAGTCTTCCATGCAAATTCCCTCCAAAAACCAGAACAGGTAGTAATCGTAACAGTTTTGCATATACCAAGCCACTCTTTCTCTGTTATTATGATATTGGCTTCATTTTCCCATGCTTCTTTAATATACATAGTAGAAATATTCTTAAGTGCTTGTACACCTTTATATATTGTTGTTATTTGTTTCTTTGGTGCGTTACCTTTACAAGCCGCAAGGAAATGTTTCACCAAATACTCCTCTTCTCCTTCATATTTAATTTTCTTATTAAAGTAATGTCTTAGTTGAAAATATCTAAAAAGGTCATGTCTATTCAGATTATGTTTATCTAAAAGCTCCGAGAAACCTTTCAGTGTACCTTTTGTTGTTATGACCCAATAGCTCGTTATGCCCTCCTGTGGCCATTGTTGAAACATGCTATCAATTTTGGCTGGCAAAAATTCGGAATCGTAAGCTGGCCAGCGTAATATCTTAGCTTTGAATTCAACGTTCTTATTTTTAAGTATTTTAATCCATTCGTTCATTGGAGATTTTATCCAAGGAGGGATCAAACAAGATTTTGAATATGTTTTCAATAGTGGTTTGTCACCAACCATAGCTTGTAGTGGTATATCAAAATATGTTTGATCTATCTTTTTCCATTTAGCTTCATATCTAAGGTCACACCAGTTCAACAATATTCGTATTTGCGCAGCTTTATTGTAACTTTCTAAACATGGTAAGGCTAAACCACCCTGTTCTTTCTGTAACTGTAAAGTCTGCAGTCGTATTCTTGGTTTTTTGTTTCCCCATATGAAGTTTGATAACATTTTGTTCCACTCCTTAAATTGTGTGAAAGTTATTTCAATTGGCAACGCTTGAAATAGGTAAAGGAACCTTGGTAATAAATTCATTTTAACTGTCTCAATCCTATCGTACATATTCATTGGTTTTAATGCCCATCATTGTAGGTCTACTTTAATATTAGCTGTGTATTTTCTATAATTTTCATCATAAAGTGAAGATATATCCTTTGGTATCGATATTCCAAGGTATTTAATAATGTTGCCTTTCCAGTTGATATTTATCTCTTTAGAAATTTCTATGGGTGGTTGATAATTAAAGGTAATAATTTGTGTTTTCTGTAAATTTAATTTATACCCAGAGTATGAACCGTATTCAGACAGTAGTGTCAACAGATTGGATAAACTGGTCGTCGGATTGGTTAATGTCAAGAGGATGTCATCTGCATATAAACAAATTTTGTATGTAGTGTCTCCTATTTCGATACCTGAGATGTCTTTATGTTCTCTGATAGCCTGAGCCAGGGGTTCAATAAAAAGTGCAAATAGACTAGCGCTAAGGGGGCAACCTTGACGACAGCCCCTTTCCAAATATACAGTATCTGAAAGGTCCCCATTTATCTTAATTCTGGCCGAAGGTAGTTCATATAATGATTTTAAACAGTTAATTATATTTGTATTGAAACCAAATCTGTTAAGGGTTAGGTAAAGATATTCCCAACTGACAGAGTCAAATGCTTTTTCAGCGTCGAAACTAACTGCAACAGATTCTAATCTTTTCATGTTATAAATGAGGTGAAGAGCCCGTCTAATATTATCGTGTGTTTGTCTGCCATGTACAAAACCACATTGATCAGCGTCGGTCAGTTCTGGAATCAGAACTTCGAGTCTTTTAGCCAATATTGTCGCAAATATGCAGTAATCAATGTTTAAAACGGATATTGGTCGATAAGAACCGCATTGTGTTTTGTCTTTACCAGGTTTGTGAATTACAGATATAACTGCTCTTCTCCAAGAAGGTGGAATCTTTCCACCTTTTAGAATATAATTAAAACATTTTTTGAGACAAGGGGTTATTTGATCTCTGAAGTATTTATACCATTCTGCTGGGTAACCATCTTCTCCAGCCATTTTATTTCCTTTTAATTTAGAAATAACTTTGTTGATTTCTTCCTCTGTTATTTCACTATTTAAAATGGCATTTTGTTCAGTTCCTATAGATGGTAAATCCAGCTGTGAAAGAAAACAATTTATAAGTTGTGGGTTCTGTAGATGTGGCTGAGCATACAGCTGTCGGTAGTATGCTACAAAAGACTTTTGAATACTCTTCAAATCATAGCACATTTTATTATCAGTAGGGCTCCTCACCCCGTTCACAAATCTTTCCGTCTGTTGTTTACGTATTCTCCATGCAAGAAGTTTCTTTGATTTTGGGCCATTTTCATAATAGCTTTGTTTCATAAATTTGGCTTTCTTTTCTATTTGGTCCTCATATAATTTGTTCAAACTATGTCTTGTTTCATCAATCCTTTTTAAAATGGCATTGTCTTTATTTTGGATATGTTCAATTTCTAATTTTTCAGTTTGTCGAGTGTTTTTTTGATACTACATTCTTTTTCTTTTTTCTTTAATGAGGACCACATAATTAATTTACCCCTTAACACTGCCTTTAAGGCATCCCATACAATGCTAGGAGAGGTCTCCTCATTGTTATTATGGTCCATATAGTCTTTAAACTCTCTTTTCGTGAAATCTAAGAATTTTCCGTCTTTAAGGAGGCTCGTATTAAACCTCCATAGGGATTCTTTTCTATCATTATCTAAATGGAGTGTCAGACAGACTTCTGCATGGTCAGACACGTCTCTAACCCCTATGGTACATTTTATTATTCTGTGTCTATCCGACGTTGACATAAAAAAATAATCCAGTCTTGAATGTATTTGATGAGAGTGTGAGTAAAATGTATAACTTTTTCCGGAAGGATATAGATTTCTCCATACATCCATTAACCCTAATTCATAAAGCATTTTTTTGATAAGGTTTGTTTCGGTTTGGAGCTTTTTGTTTTTACTAGAGGAATCGATATAGGGGTTGAGACAAGTGTTCCAATCCCCCGCACATATAAGTACTCCAGATGTTTCTGTCGCAATAAGGTCAAATATTCTCTTAATTTTATTCTTATCTTTTCCTGGTGGTCTATATACATTCAATAATGTTACTTCTTTGTTATCTATATGACCTTTTACTAATATGTAACATCCATCTTTATCACTTATCTGTGCGGTACACTGAAAATGTACTCTATTTGGTATTAAAATAGCTACTCCTCTTTGTTAACGGAAGAATAATACATATTGTTAAAGCCCATTTTACGTATTTTCTCATGCTCCGTGGCCGAAAGGTGCGTCTCTTGCCAAAATATATCGTATCTTTCTCTTTTCATTTTTGCAATCACTTTGCTTCTTTTGATAGGGCTATGTAGGCCATTTACATTAAGAGTGATGACTGTATATTTCTGCTTATCTAACATTGACAAAATATAAATTATATCCTAATAGATGCTCCAAATAACACAAAAGGGTCTGCTTAAAAAGAGAGAAAAAAAAAAAGATACGAACATTGAACATATGTGACCTCCACTGGTGAAGGAAAAGTCCACCTTCAATGTTGAGAGGGAATTTCCTATAAAAATAGGGGAACCCTCTCTGCGCTGTCCCTCCGCTCCTCTTGTCCATTGTGACAGCAGAAGGTGAGGAAGCTCTTTCTCCAACGGTCCGTCAATCGTCTTTAGAACTCACTTTACAGTTCGGCTGTACTATTCTTCTTTACGTAGGTCAATGCATTAGACTGTGTTCCGTTTAAATGCGCTCAATCTTTCTTGGATACTCTTCATCAGCTCTCCTTTGCTCTGCTTCTTTGTCATTCGCATGAATTTAGGTCGCTTTGCTCCGGTGGGCGGTGCAACTGTCTCATCCGTTATATTTTCTGATCGTGATGGCAAAATCCCTCTTCTCTCCAGGTCCTTTGAAGCATCCTCCACATTGTTGTAAATAGCGCTGTCTCCGTCCGTGCCAAAGAGCACACATAGTCTGGCTGGATGCAAAGTTTGGAAGCGGCAACCCTTTTCCTTGAGTATTTTTTTCACATGGTTATAAGCTCTGCGCTTGAACAGTATGTCACTTGGGTAATCTTGGTCAAAGTAAATCCGTCTTCCACTGAATTGAATGTTGCCTTTACGCCACGCGGAGCAGAGCACTAACTCTTTCATCCTGTGTTCAAGAAAGTGGATCACGATGGATCTAGGATTAGCTCCATGTGGAGGTTTGGAGCTGAGTGAGCGGTGGCATCGCTGTATTGCCAAATTGGCTTCAGGGAGGTCGAGCTCTGCTTTTATAAAATTTTCCATGAATGCTTGGATATTTGTTCCTTCAGCCTCCTCCGCAATCCCATGGATTCTAATATTATTTCTGCGTGTCTGAGATTCGATGCCCACCAATCTTGTTTGCAGATCCATCTGCAGTTGTAATGTGTGCTCCAATGCATCATTAACATCAACACTGAACTCTTCCATGTCGGCCAATCTCTGCTCGACTTCCTCGACTCTCTGTGTAACGTTGTTTAAATCGGCGTTGAGCCCATCCATGCGATTTGCCATTTCTTCTCTGAAAGCGCTCACCTCGGCTTTAAGAAAGTCAATTTTGTCGTTAAACTCTCTTTTAATGTCATCTTGAACATTCTTCAGCGCTGCCAAAATATTAGCTTGAATAGCATCCATGGTCGTATTTTCAGCTAATTTACTAACTTCAGGGTTAGCTTCCGTGATCTCCGTGAGCGTACCTTCTCTGTCTTTCGCAGTTTCTTGTACAGTTGTTCTTATCTTCTTCTTATTGCCCCCTGACATTTTAATGAAACATTCGTTTGAATTTTAGTAGTTTTTTTGTCAGGGGGGTGACGGACCGTCATGGAGCTCAAAAGTTATGCTGTTACTCGGCTCCTCGTCATCCCGGAAGTCAATTGACGTCCTTCTAATCTCTACAAGGTTGTTTTTGTTTCTTTTATGCCCAGTTTCCACAGACGTGTCCATAAAAATCATAGAGGGATATGCTTTGCAAACATAATACCCATTACTACATTGGATGACGTTGAAATTGAGGATGGCCCGCTGCCTGTTCCAGCAATATCAAGTATTTTGAATCTGCTACCTACAACCTGCATAGTAAATGGACTGCATTTATAACGCGCTTTTCCATCTGCATCAGACGCTCAAAGCACTTTACACATCAATGCCTCACATTCACCTCGATGTGAGGCTGCTGCCATTCAAGGCGCCCACTACACACCGAGAGCAACTAGGGGATTAAGAACCTTGTCCAAGGTCCCTGAGTGATTTTCCCGTCAGCCTGGGATTTGAACCGAGGATCCTCTGGTCTCAAGCCCAACACCTTAACCACGAGACCATCACCTCCCCAAATGCATCTCAAAACTAAACCTACTTCTTGGCATCTTATATATGCTACTCTGGAACCACTCCTAAACCCAAACAGTCCAACTGTCAACCCCACTAAGGTCTTTAGTCTGGGTCTCATTAAGATCACTGTCCTCAAAATCATTGTTGATTAATGATCTAATTATTGATCATCACTTAGATATGATTGGGTTATGTGAAATCCGGCTTAAACCTACAGCCATCCTCCCCACCGGTGTATACATTTAATCACTTCCCTTGTGATGCAAAGCAAGGCGGGGGTATTGCTCTTATTTATAAATCTAGGTTTAGTTTATTAGCTGTTGGGGGTCACAAACATAACTCGTTTGAGCATCTGATTCTCCGCTCTGCCGACGACGCTACGCATTGCCAAGATCAGAAGAATAAAAATCTGCTGTATTACTTTGTCACTGTATATAGGCCTCCTGGCCCATATTCTGAATTCTTAGATGAATTTGGTGTGTTCGCCTCTAACATGTCAACTAGTGCAGATAACATTCTGATCATTGGTGACTTTAACATTCATATAAATAAGACGTCTGATCCTCTTTGCAAATCATTTATGGAAATTGTGGATGCATTAGGATTTCAGCAATGCATTCAGGATTTGCTGCACATTAGTGGAAATACCCTGGATCTGGTTCTCGCACGTGGTATTGCTGTCACGAATATTGACATCATGCCTCGTACATTAGTGGTCTCTGATCACGCACTTATTAAGTTTACAGTTTCGCTATCCGTGATTAGTGGAACAACAACCTTATATATCACTACAGCGATGCATCAACTCCCCAACTAAGACTGAACTCAAAGCTAGACTGCCTGATGTCTTAGCTTCACATTTGGAAAATGCCCAATCAAAAAAGGATGTTCATTCAGATGTTTAATTTTGTAGACAAAAAGCAGATCACAGACATGACACAAAACTAAAGTAATTTCAAATGGCAACTTTCTGGCTTTAAGAAACACTATAAGAAATCAGGAAAAAAAAAAATTGTGACAGTCAGTAACGGTTACTTTTTTTAGACCAAGCAGAGGGAAAAAAAATATGGACTCACTCAATTCTGAGGAATAAATGATGGAATCACCCTGTAAATTTTCATCCCCAAAACTAACACCTGCATCAAATCAGATCTGCTCATTAGTCAGCATCTAAAAAGGAGTGATCACACCATGGAGAGCTGTTGCACCAAGTGGACTGACATGAATCATGGCTCCAACACGAGAGATGTCAATTGAAACAAAGGAGAGGATTATCAAACTCTTAAAAGAGGGTAAATCATCACGCAATGTTGCAAAAGATGTTGGTTGTTCACAGTCAGCTGTGTCTAAACTCTGGACCAAATACAAACAACATGGGAAGGTTGTTAAAGGCAAACATACTGGTAGACCAAGGAAGACATCGAAGCGTCAAGACAGAAAACTTAAAGCAATATGTCTCAAAAATCGAAAATGCACAACAAAACAAATCAGGAACGAATGGGAGGAAACTGGAGTCAACGTCTGTGACCGAACTGTAAGAAACCGCCTAAAGGAAATTGGATTTACATACAGAAAAGCTAAACAAAAGCCATCATTAACACCTAAACAGAAAAAAACAAGGTTACAATGGGCTAAGGAAAAGCAACGTGGACTGTGGATGAAAGTCATATTCAGTGATGAATCTCGAATCTGCATTGGGCAAGGTGATGATGCTGGAACTTTTGTTTGGTGCCGTTCCAATGAGATTTATAAAGATGACTGCCAGAAGAGAACATGTAAATTTCCACAGTCATTGATGATATGGGGCTGCATGTCAGGTAAAGGCACTGGGGAGATGGCTGTCATTACATCATCAATAAATGCACAAGTTTACATTGATATTTTGGACACTTTTCTTATCCCATCAACTGAAAGGATATTTGGGGATGATGAAATCATTTTTCAAGATGATAATGCATCTTGCCATAGAGCAAAAACTGTGAAAACATTCCTTGCAAAAAGACACATAGGGTCAATGTCATGGCCTGCAATTAGTCCGGATCGTAATCCAATTGAAAATCTTTGGTGGAAGTTGAAGAAAATGGTCCATGACAAGGCTCCAACCTGCAAAGCTGATCTGGCAACAGCAATCAGAGAAAGTTGGAGCCAGATTGATGAAGAGTACTGTTTGTCACTCATTAAGTCCATGCCTGAGAGACTGCAAGCTGTTAGAAAAGCCAGAGGTGGTGCAACAAAATACTAGTGATGTGTTGGAGCGTTCTTTTGTTTTTCATGATTCCATCATTTTTTCCTCAGAACTGAGTGATTCCATATTTTTTTTCCCTCTGCTTGGTCTAAAAAAAGTAACTGTTACTGACTGCCACAATTTTTTTTCCTGATTTCTTATAGTGTTTCTTAAAGCCAGAAAGTTGCCATTTGAAATGACTTTAGTTTTGTGTCATGTCTGTGATCTGCTTTTTTCTACAAAATTAAACAACTGAATGAACATCCTCAGAGGCCTGTGATTCCATCATTTTTGCCAGGGGTTGTAGTCCTGCACCCTGCAAAGGCAGAGCCCAGGCCGGTACGTACAGTTTAATTAGGTCAGCTAAGTAGGGAGGTGCCAGTCTGAACAATTTTATAAGCTAGTAGCATAACCTTAAAATTTGATCTCACAGAACTACTGTAACAAATCAAAAGGGGAAAAACCAGAAACTAATGATTAAAACTAAAACTGGAGTGGAACTGGTACAATAAAAATGGCCTCAGGTTGTATGGTTTTTGGTACGGATGCGGGACCCGCAAAGAATCCAAGTCATGGCCACGGAGCTCTGCGGCTGCGGTTACCGAGACCATGCAGCAGGCGCTGTGCATCAAAATAGCGAGTGTCTCTGGACCTGTTGCTGCATACAGCTTGGCACAGCAGACAGGGGGGCGGTGTGAGTGGCCCGCTGCGGTGCTTACCAAGTCCACAGACTCAGAAGCGAATCGGAGGCAGTGAGAGCAATCGCCCGCCTGATAAGGATGCACAACACAATGCGCTGTAAAAAAAAAAAAAAAAAAAAAAAAAAAAAAAGAAGCAGCATGCAAAATTGCACTAAAAAAAATCTGAGAAACTGCAAGGCCGCAAAAGGGAGTTACGTTCTAAAATAACCTGCGATAGGCGAAATCCGCGAAGTAGTCAGCGTTATTTTTACAATTATTATAGATGTTTAAAGGCTGTAAAACCCCTCACAACACACTTTATACACTTTTCTCCAACAGGCATGAACATTTTCTCACTTTTCTCTCCTGTATAAACTCTCAAAGTTCAAACCTTAGTAGAAAAAAAAAATAGAACATTTTCCTATAAATAATTATGATGGCTTTTAGGACTAACATTTAATTTTAACGATCAACCTACAAGGTTGGACACGTAAGAAATTATTAATAGTGACTCACCAGTATTTCACAGATCCTCTGACCGCGGCTCTTTGTCGTGGCGCCGCTCTGCTGTCCTGATTGGCTGATTACTCGGGTGGTATGAAAAATATTATCCGTCCGTGAAAAGGGTGTATTGCTATTTATTCTTTAGTGTTTTATCCAATCATATTGGTGTATCATTTATAGGTATATGATAATTAGATATACATTTGTATACTGGCATAGTTCCACCTTAGAATTGGAATATAATATATAAGATATACCTACTGAATTTTCATGCATGTATTGAGTCTGCTCGAAATTGAAATGAATTTCCAATACCACAGACAGAAGAGACCATAACATGGTGTCAGTGGATCAGAAAATCTGTGTCAGAGGGGCCAAAAACATACATGAATTTTCTTAAAGAAACACAAACTGGAACCTGTGCTGAACTGTTGACCATTTTCAATCAGAAGCTCGACAGCCTCACCAAACATCACTACAACTGGTTGCACCAAGCCAAAGAGTGCAGGCCATACATGTATGGCTTATACAGCAGCAGGCTCACAGTCCTATCCAACCATCTCCGCATCCCTTAGGCACGATGAAAGAGCTGTGTGGGCCCACATGGAACCAGTGCTGAGGGATGTAATGAAGAATTGCAATCCATCTCCTACAATTCTACATGCGATGAGTGATGGTCCAGTCACCCAATATTGCAATAAAAAGAATTTTTATTTGCTAAGCACCATTCCCTTCCTCTCAGGCTTCCCGCGCTTTTGGTTTGGTTGCAGTGTCTCCTTTGCTCCCCGTCCCTGCCGCTGCTCGCTCCTCCCTTTAGGGGCCATGGTCCGGGTGGTGTGGTTGTGGGGCCCTCCTTATGTTGGGCCATTGCCAGTGCCCTGTGAGCTTCCCTTAGGTATGGGGTTGCTTCCTGTGCTTCCTTTGGGGGGGGGGGGGGGGGGGGGTTGCATTCAGGCACCGCCGGGCTGTTCCCCTAGTGGTTCGTCGTGCTACCCCGGTGGCTGCCCTTCCTGGCCCCTGTGCCCTTCCGCTGCCTTTTTCTCCTGGTTTGTCCTGGGGCCCTGCGTCCTGGAAACAATTCTGTTGTTGCGTGCAGTTGGCTTCTGACGTGCCAGAGTGGTCCACGTTATATGTTAAGGTTCTGTATTTTTGTCTTGGCCCAACACACCAACCACCTTAGTGATCGGATATTTAGCTGTGATATGGGTCTCTGTGTGTGGATGGCTGTGTGTTTGTGGCCATCACCACAATTAGGTTTTGGGTGCTCTCAAGGGGATCAAGACTCTGGTGTCCTAGATTAGGGTATGGATGCTCACTAACTAGTCACTACTTGTTCATGTGTGGTTGTTTGTCCTGGTATGTGGTATGGTTGGGGCCCCGTCTCCTCAGTGTCTTACTTATCACTTCACAGCTATTGCCTTCACTACTTGTCTTTCATTCTTGTCTGTCTTTGTGTTGTTTGGGTGGTCTGCCCTTCCTGATAGAAGTTTTCGGTTGGCTTTGAGTAGGCTGTTGTAGGCTAATCGGGAAGGGTGGATGGGGGTCTCTCACACACACAAACACACACACACACACCACGTTCACTCACAGTACATACCTTCTGTCTTGCAAGATTAAATTGCATATATGTGTATTAATGATCATAAATGGTTCTGCCTGTGTGACATTTACCATTACTATATTTGCAGACGGGGGGCTCTAAAACTCAGATTGAATGATATGTCTAAGCAACAGCCAATGCAATAACTATAGAATCTTTAAAGGAGAGCTTAATATGGAAGAGTATTTACTTTACTTTACTTAAATAGGACAACGTAGATAGAATAAACTTATACAGATTTCATTGTAGGAACCACCTGTAAATAGGAGTCACTTTTATTGGCGGGGGGGATGATAATGTCCAATGTGTGACTTGGATGAGGTTGGTGATGAACTGCAATACTTATTCAGGTGTGAGTATTTCGATGTAATTAGGGAAAAGTACCTGGGGAAAAAACATATGGGAAATGCAAATATCCATACCATGTTCTCACTGTTCAACTTTAAGAGAATCACTAAATTAAAAAATTCTAAGCCTGTGAATGCTGTGATGTACTACTTCCACAATTTATATAATTTTGTGTGTCCCATGCTACCTCAGACAAGTACTTCTACAACTACAAATTGTGGCAGACTAGTTATTCGTCCAGTTAGGTTAAACTTATAACAGTTATTTTTAGTGGGGTTTTTTTATGTATCATGTTGCGCTTCTAAGTAGATAACAGCTGTTTTTATTTAAGGATGCAGAGCTGGAACTCTGCATGACGTGTGAGCTACGCATGTTCACTGTACAGTTATTCTTTTATATATTTATTGTATTCTGTACTCTCATGTCCCATGTGGGGTCGTCAGAGTGATTAATAAACTTCAAAACGTGACAGGTCAGACTTCCAACACGGTCCGGGTCCACACCCAGAAGTTTTCAGTTTTGCCTGTTGTGCTAAAGTGTGTCCATGGAACCGCTACAAAGATTCAGACGTTTCTTTGTCCAAAAAACAAAAACCTGCTGCTGACAGTGTTAGCGCCATTAGCTTTAATTTGAATTCGTTTTTCTGTTTGTTCTTTTACACCGACTGGCGCATAAATTCTGATTATGTGGGACAGTGTAAAAATCAAACTGTCCAGATTTCCACTGAAAGACTTTTGTCGCAGAAAGTCTGACAAAAATGTAAAAAAAAAAATCTACAAAAAGAAAACTCACCCTGAAGTTCCATGTTTCTTCTTCTTCTTCTTTAGCTTCTTTTCTTCTTCTACGTTGATCACCATACGGCTGCATCGCCGCCGCCAGCTGGACTGGAGTGTGAAACGAGATCAAGCAGGTGAAAACAATCTCGATCCCATCAAATCAGCAAAACCAGTTTGAACCAATAACGTTAGTGTAGATTCTGCCTACAGGTTTTCATGTGTGCTGTTCGCTTATCTGTTTTATGTTTGCGATGTGTTTTATGCAAATTGTTTGTCTTTGAACATTCACTTTCAGCAGCATCTTTAGTCTGAATAAAATCCACACCAACATGGTGGAATTCATATTAACAGACGTTTTAAATCTTTATATATCTGTCTGCTTGTGAAGTTCATCTACATAATTGTAACTAGTCTCCTCAGCTTCTCCAATTTTTCACTAGGGGTCGCCACAGTAAATGGAGCTGCATGTTGATTTGGCACAAGTTTTACACCGGATGCCCTTCGTAGCTCCACAGAGAACCAGCATGGGTTTGTCTTCAACCAACTGTCGGGTCTGCAGCAAAGGTCACCGGAGCCAACCTGCCCTCCATCCAGGACTTATACCGGTGGCAGAACATCTCGGAACATCTCTGCAGACCCCCCCTCCCAACCTGAACACACCCTGTGTAAACCCCCTCCCCTCTGGTCGACATTACAGAATGCAGCAGATATCAAGTGCGTAGTGCAATTTGTCACATGACCAGAGCTGTTTACATTGTACAAGTAGTGGCACAGACAGAATCAAATTGTTCCACCAAAGCTTTATTCAAATAAACATATCACCAAGATTGGCACATTTTCCAGAATTTACACTTTTCTCTGTGCAGTCATCAAAATATGAACATATCTCACTCAGAAATGTTACTATGACCTTGTCCCAGCTCAGTTCAACACACTCAAATCAAAATCAGAAACATACCCCCCAAAAACAAATACAAATACATAAAAAATACAGCTGCAAGCAGCCATGTGGAAGTTGAGCAGAAATGTCAGCGTAGATAAAGTTAATGTTAGTTTGCTCACGATGAGGATAGTAACTTTACTGAAGATGTGATGGTGGGCAGACATTGATAAATTATTCACCTGTGATAACCAAATACAGCCTTCTAGTTATTTTACAGCTATATTTACCACTTAAAACATTTAGCACTTTGCCGATGACTTGCAGCTGTACTGTTCTTTTAAGACAACTGAAGCACAGAAAATTTGTTCTCTCATTAGTTATGTCACTAAAATTACAGCATGACTTACTGAAAACAGCCTGCAGTTGAATTCTAATAAGACTGAGACATTGATTGTAGCTCCAGATAGTGCTATGTCTGTCATTAAGAATCACCTTGGTAATCTGAGCAGCTCTGTTAAAGGCAGCCTGCGTAACCTGGGTGTCATTTTGGATGGAGAGACGTCTTTGGAACATCACACCAGGCAGCTCGTTAAGAACTGTTTTTTCCAAATTCGAAACGTTTCCAAATTACGCAAAATGGTGGCTTTTAATGAGGTAGAGATGATTGTGCATGCATTTGTTTGTTCACGACTTGATTATTGTAACAGTCTCTTTACATGCCTCAGTAAGAAAGAGCTGGCCCGCCTGCAGGTAGTGCAAAATTCTGCTGCACAACTTCTTACCCGCGCCCACAGGAGAATGCATATTACTCCTGTCCTCAAGTCTTTACGTTGGCTCCCTGTTTTTTACAGGATAAATTACAAAATCCTCGTGCTGACCTTTAGAGCTCTACATGGGCAGGCACCGGAATACATTAAGGACCTGATCCAGCCTTATGTTTCCAGCAGGAGTTTGAGGTCTTCCAATCAGAACCTGCTGATGGTTCCCCAAACTTGTTTTAAAACTCGAGGGGACAGATCTTTTAAAGCTGTGGCACCTCGCCTCTGGAATGAGCTTCCCTGTTCTCTTCACTCACTGGATTCTGTGGATGTTTTTAGACAGCAACTAAAGACACATTTTTTTAAACTGGCATTTTAGTGTCAATTTATTTTATTGTTCTATATTTGTATGTGTTGTTTTTACTGTCTATTTATATCGTGTGAAGCACTTTGTGACCTTGGTCTGTGAAAAGTGCTATATAAATAAAGCTTACTTACTTACTTTTCAAACATTTCTCTCTGCTCAGCTGTCAGTCAGTCAGTCTGTCCTGCTCGAGCAGCAGATAACGTTTCAAACAGACTTCTACTGCTGCTCACCTTCGAGCCAATCAGAGGATTCGCCAGCGGGACCGTACGCCACATGTTCAGGAATTTTATTTTGAAGTGTACAAGAAGGAGTAGAGCTTTTATAATGAAAAGTCAAAGCGGAAGTCGGTGTGACGCTGGTTGGATTCGGGTCCGGACTGAAGCGGATCTCAAAAGTTGTAAAAGACAAAACAGTTGAACAGAAGGATCACAGAAAACCTGCCGGGTTGATTTTGAGCGTCACATAACCAGCAGTTTAACTTCGGAACACGGTAAGTGTGACGTCACTGACTGACTAAATGTACAGCGCGATGCTTAAATTAACAAAACAAAAAAACACCAACGCTGAAATTAAAACGTATACACGCCTTAAAATTTAAATACGTAAAACATCTAAACGCTTACATTAAAAAAGTCTAACGGCTTCTGTTTCGTTCTGTTGATGTGATGTTTTTGGATCTGCACCTGAAGATGAAGTTCACAGGCTGAAAACGCTAGGCGGCGCTATAATGAAGTCGAATTTTAACAGTTATACATTTGATTCGTATATTGCTAATTTTTCTAACCCTGTAGCTGAGATCCAATGATTTCCTTCTGTGACTGGAGCACCTCAGATCTTTGGGATCTGTGGAAATCTGGAATGTTCCCAACGGCATGCAAGATTCTAACTTGCTCACCGACTCACTATTTTCTATTTCCTGACACCCGTAGTTACCTTAGGACACCATAGGGTGATTCTGGGAGCAGGCGGTTTTCCGGGTCTTCAGTTTTTCAATTTTTCAATTTATTTTCATTTATATAGCATCAAATCACAACAGAGTTGCCTCAAGGCGCTTCACACAAGTAAGGTCTAACCTTACTAACCCCCAGAGCAACAGTGGTAAGAAAAAACTCCCTCTGAGGAAGAAACCTCCAGCAGACCAGATTCAAAGGGGTGACCCTCTGCTTGGGCCATGATACAGACACAAATTACAGAACAAGTCACAAAACGAATATACAGGAAAAGCTGTTGGTGCACAGGACAGGAAGGTTACAGAAACAGACACCACACCCATCTCTGGATGGAGCTGCACCTTAAACAGAGAGGAAAAAAAAACAGAATCAGGCATCAGAAAGACAAGAAATACCATATAATTTGTCAGCATTAAACAACAAGAAAAACAGAAGAAATACTAAGGTGATCGCCGGCCACTAGCCCTAAGCTTCACTAAAAGACCCAGAATTTAGGTAAAGTTGAGGCCGCGGCACGCTCCGTTTACTAATAAAATGAATTAAAAGAGTAAAAAGCGTAAAACAAAACTATACCAGTATGCTAGCGATACGAAAGGGAAAATGAGTGCGTCTTAAGTCTGGACTTGAAAGTCTTTACAGAATCTGACTGTTTTATTGATGCAGGGAGATCATTCCACAGAACTGGGGCACGATAAGAGAAAGCTCTGTGACCCGCAGACTTCTTATTCACCCTAGTGACACAAAGTAGTCCTGCACCCTGAGAATGCAAAGCCCAGGCCGGTACGTAGGATTTAATTAGGTCAGCGACGTAGGGAGGTGCCAGTCCCTGAACAGTTTTATAGACTAGTAGCAGAACCTTAAAATTTGATCTCACTGGGACAGGAAGCCAGTGAAGAGATGCCAAAATGGGTGTAATGTGGTCGAACTTTCTGCTTTGTGTCAAAAGTCTGGCTGCAGCATTTTGAACCAATTGGAGAGCCCTAATGCTGGACTGCGGTAAACCAGAAAATAGAACATTGCAGTAGTCCAATCTAGAAGAGATAAACGCATGGATCAGGGTCTCAGCATCAGCCATAGACAGGATGGGACGAATCTTCGCTATATTTCACAGGTGGAAGAAAGCAGTCCTCATAATATTTCTAATGTGGAGGTCAAAGGACAATGTAGGATCAAAAATTACCCCAAGGTTCCTCACTTTGTCAGTGTGATGTATGACATACGAGCCTGTGCTGAGCATTAACTGGTCAAATTGATGCCAATGTCTCGCTGGACCAAGAACCATCATTTCAGTCTTATTAGAGTTTAAAAGTAGGAAGTTTCTAGACATCCAGCTTCTCACTGATGCAAGGTAATCTTCTAAGGATTTTATGTGGATGAGATTACCAGCAGTTATCGACATGTATAACTGACTATCATCAGCATAGCAGTGAAAGGTAATCCCAGAACACAGCAATATGTGCCCAAGGGCTGCTATATAAAGGGAGAAAAGCAGGGGGCCTAAGACGGACCCCTGTGGAACCCCAAATTTAATGTCACTAAGGTTAGAGATAGTGTTACTGTACAAAACACAGTGAGAACGGGTCAGGTATGACATCAACCATGCAAGGGCACTCCCAGTAATCCCAAAATGATTTTCCAGTCTATCGAGTAGAATATGATGATCATCTGTATCAAATGCAGCACTGAGCTCAAACAGTACCAGAACTATTGTGGTGTCTGAATCCATTGTAAGCAGAAGATCATTCACCACTTTATTGAGAGCCGTCTCTGTGGAATGATATTTTCTAAAAGCAGACTGCAGCGGCTCAAAGAGATTATTCTCAGTAAGATAGTCCACGAGCTGCCGTGACACCACTTTTTCCAGAATTTTAGAGCAAAATGATAGATTTGATATCGGCCGATAGTTTTTCAATACACTAGGGTCAGGATTTGGTTTCTTAAGTAATGTTTTAATCACTGCAGATTTGAAACATTTCGGAACAGATCCAGAAGTTAGAGATTAATAATTTCCAGCACAGTCGGCCCAAGAGTGGACCACAGGTCCTTGTTGGTATAGGAACAAATAAACAGGTTGTGCTTTTTGTTGACGTTACAAGTTTTGTCAGCAAATCAAATTCTGTAAATCTGGGTAATACCTCAGTAATGACGCCCACCTCAATAGCAGGGTGTAGTGGCTGGGTTAAGGCATGCTGGGATATGTTTAACCTAATGTCTTCTATTTTCTTCTCAAAGTCATCCAGGAAATCTTGTGCTGTAAAAGGAGAGCGAACTACAGGTGGTTGTCCATGAATAAGTGTTGCCACCGTGTGGAACAAGAACTTTGAGTTATGCTTGTTTTTGTTGATCAAATCAGAGTAATAGGTCCACTTTGTAGCCAATAATGCATGCTTATAGTCTAAGATAACATCACGCCATGCAAGGTGGAATACTCCTAATTCTGAACTGTGCCATTCTAGACCTCTTGCCTTATGCTTGAGGTCACGCAGGTAATCATTGAACCAAGGTGACTGTGTTCTGGGGGAGCACAGTTTTAACACAGGTGGCGCAATTATGTTGAGTGTTTAAACTATCCACAAGACTGTCTACTGACTGGGTATTTGCCAAATGTGAAGCTAAGACATCAGGCAGTCTAGCTTTGAGTTAGACTTAGATATGATTGGGTTATGTGAAACCTGGGTTAAACCTACAGCTGTCCTCCCCTTAAATGAGGCCTGCCCACCAGCATATGCTTGTTTTTGTTGATCATATCAGAGTAATAGGTCCACTTTGTAGCCAGTAATGCATGCTTATAGTCTAAGATAGCATCGCACCACGCAAGGTGGAATACTTCTAATTTTGAACTATGCTACTTCTGTTTTTGATCTCTAGCCTTATGCTTGAAGTCACACAGGTAATCATTGAACCAAGGTGTCTGTGTTTTGGGGGGGGGGGGGGGGGGTTAACAAAGGTGGTGCAATCATGTTGAGTGTAGTTTTGAGTACTGAGTTTAAACTATCCACAAGACTGTCTACTGATTGGGTATTTGCCATATGTGAAGCTAAGACATCAAGCAGTCTAGCTTTGAGTTCAGTCTTAGTTGAGGAGTTGATGCATCGCCGTAGTGATAAATAAGGTTGTTGTTCCACTAAACACGGATAGCGAAATTGTAAACTTAATAAGTGAGTGATCAGAGACCACTGATGTAAGAGGCATGATGTCAATATTCGTGACAGCAATACCACATGAGAACCAAATCCAGGGTATTTCCACTAATGTGCCTCGAGTCCTGAATGCATTGCTGAAATCCTAATGCATCCACAATTTCCATAAATGATTTGCAGAGAGGATCAGAAGGCTTATTTATATGAACTTTAAAGTCACCAATGATCAGAATGTTATCTGCACTAGTTGACAAGTTAGAGATGAACGCACCAAATTCATCTAAGAATTCAGAATGTGGGCCAGGAGGCCTATATACAGTGACAAAGTAATATGACTGATTTTTATTCTTCTGACCTTGGCAATGTGTAATATCCTGAGCAGAGAGGAGAATCAGATGCTCAAACGAGTTATATTTGTGACCCCCAACAGCTAATAAGCTAAACCTAGATTTATAAATAAGCGCAACACCCCCGCCTTGCTTTGCATCACAAAGGATGTGACTAAATGTATATGGTGGTGGGCAGGCCTCATTTAAGGGGAGGACAGCTGTAGGTTTAAGCCAGGTTTCACATAGCCTAATCATATCTAAGTGATCATCAGTAATTAAATCATTAATCAACAATGATTTTGAGGACAGTGATCTTATGTTAATGAGACCCAGACTAAGGAGCTCAGTGGGGTTGACACTTGACCTATTTGGGTTTAGGGGTGGTTCCAGAGTAGCATATATAAGATACCTAGAATTAGGTTTAGGTTTGAGACATTCCACGCTCATTGTAGGTAGCAGACACAAAATCTTTAATACTGCTGGAGCAACCACTGGACCATCCTCACTTTCAACATCATCCAGTGTAGTAAGAGGTATTAAATTTGCAAAGCATATCCCTCTAGGACAGTTGTGTCCAAACTATTCCACAGAGGGTGCAGGTTTTCCTTGCAGCCATTGAATCCAGCAGGTGATTTCACTGATTAACATCACTTTGAGCAGGTGGGATGAGTTCATCAGTGAAATCACCTGCTGGATTCAGTGGCTGCAAGGAAAACCTGCACCCTCTCTGGAATAGTTTGGACACCACTGCGCTACGATTTTTCAGTGGATCTTCTGATGTAGACATCCTGCACGAAGCCTACTCAACTTTCATTGAATGGTTACACTTAATCCAATATTTGTCCAGTCTGTTTTTGAACATATTTATGCTCCCAGCTGTGACAACATCCTCACACTATTCTACGCGTTAATGACTCTATTCATGAAAGAATACAAGTGGGTGTTTAGACGACTGCATTCTTTGAGTACCTTGTGTTGATGGCCTCAAGTCCTGATGGATTCTTTCAGACTGATTATGCTGGTGGATGGAGCACTAATAGTCGATTTTAAAAATCACAGTCATATCCTCTCTGAGGCGTCTAAAACAAAGTGTTGGCAATCCCAGACATCATTTGTGAGTGTCTTGAGTCCAGGCATTAATTTTGTGGCACAACGCTGTACATTCTTGATTATAGCAATGTCTTTCCTTAAGTGTGGGCTCCAGGGGTGGCAAACTCCAGGTGAGGACTGACTGTGGTCTGAAATGGAGTGGTGAAATTGGCTTAAGTCCAATTAAAGTACAGCATATAGCTCCAATAATCTAATTTGTTGTATTAACTTGTTCAGAAAGGTGGCTTCTGGAGTTCATATTAGAGATCCTTTTTTCTAGTCTGCTAACTGTCAGGGCTTGTCTAAATTCGGTAAATAAAAATCAAAGTTTAGATCCCTATCTGATTTTTTTCCAAGATCATCACCTCTCACTTATCTGGGTGAAAGGGCAAAAACCAGTCCTGGGTCCATTGAAAGAGTTTATTTAAATCATCTTGCAATATCTGTCATTCAGCTCTGAATTCTTAATCCTGTAGATTTTAGTATCATCTGCAAAGAGGAAAATATCAGAGTGTCTGATGCAGTGTCTGGTAAGTCGTTTATGCAGATTTCTGTGAAGGTTCTCAGTTGTCCTGGTGGTTTCCATAGTAGATAAGCGTGAATCTTGAACTGGACTGGGTTGCTTGATGCAAAGACGTTTCGCTTCTAATCGCAGAAGCTTCCTCAGCTAAATTTCTTGCTCTGGTAGTCTGACTTCTGTCTTGACCCTGTAGAGAAGAATAACAGAAGCCAGCAAAAGCTGGAGTTTTAAACCTAACCAGACCCCTCCTACCGAGAGGCAGACTGCTATTGGATGGATGGATAGCTTTATTATCATTGTCATTACAACAATGAGATTTTCACACTCACATTCCACATACAAACAGCAATTAATCCACAGTTATTACTTGTTTACCGTAATAATGGCACACATCAGAATTAAGCCACCACATATACATTTGACATTGTTTATGTGCACTAAACTTGAAACAGTCCGTTTTACAAATTGAGACGATGTGAGTGTGTGGTAGCCACTGCAACTGGAGTCGCGCCACCGCCAGCTTGGGGGGAACGGGGACCTGCCACAGCTAAAAACCGTGCAGCCCCTGCAGGGGAAGGGGGGGGGGGCGTGAGCGGTGGCCGGGATGGGGTGTGTGATGGCGGGGGCAGGAAGGGAGGTGAAGGGAAAAATGGAGCATGCTTCAGTCTTTGTCCATGTGTAAGTCTGTCAGTTTATTGTCTTTGTGGGTTGAGATAAGAAGGAGCCGAATAATCTCCCCAAGGCCTGAGTAAATTCCTCTGGAGGTAAACAGTGGGCAGTTTGTCCTTCAGGCTCGATAAGCCTGGAGTGTTGTGGTTGAGCAGTGAAAAACACTTTTTAACAGTTAGCAGCTAATGACTAACATTTGCTCTAATTAGCACCTATTATGCTCTAGTTTGCACCCTCCTAATGACAGGGCAGCTGTCCCTCCTAACGATGGGATTGACGCCTTTCCTGACGGCTCTCCTGATGACGTGAATGACTCATTACCATGAACAAAGGACTGAAACTGCTTTGACCTGAGTACCCCATTGTAAACAGGGGACACGCGTTGTCCCCTGTTTACAATGGGGGCAAAAAGCCAAATTGATTATGCAGATCACAAATCAAATGTCCATTCTCCATTGGTCATGGCTTGCATCAACAACAACTGCTGCCGGTGCTGTTGCCCCACAGGTTGCCAGAGGAAATTGTGCTACTGCTGGGAGAAGAAGAGGAAGAAGAAGTAGATGAAGAGAACATGTCTGGAGGGGATGAAGAAAGTAAGAACGTTGGAAGTGAGAGTCGTGACTTTGAACTTTTGCAGTCTGACTGGTAAAGGGAGAGAGCTGGCTGATTTGATAGAGGCGGAAGGTAGACAGATATATTGTGTGTTCACGAAACCAAGTGGAAGGGAAGTAAGTTCAGGAGCACTTGAGGTGGGTTCAAGTTGTTGTATCATGGTGCTGATTGGAGGAGAAATGGTGTTGGGGTCATTTTAAAGAATGAGTGTGAAGGACAAAGATTATTTCTGGAGTGAGTTTGAGGTGGTGGAGAGTGAACCCAAGCATGAGAGAGTGGTGATAGAAGCAAACTTCAGTGGGCATGTTGGTGAAGGGAACAGAGGTGATGAGGAAGTAATGGGTGGATATAATGGCGCTTTTCTACTTCACAAAAGTAGCACTACTTGGCTCGACTCTACTTGTTTTTTTTTGCTTTTCCACTAGGGTTAGTACCTGGTACCGGGTGCTTTTTTAGTATCTGCTCAGGAGCGGTTCCAAGCGAGCCGATACTAAAATGTGATGTCAGTAGGCTGCCGGCCACTGATTGGTAAGAGAATGTTGTCACTGGACTGGTCATGAGTGCGCCGTCTGAAAGGAAAATCAAAACCCGCCATTTTTAAATGGTCACAGTGGTGTTACAGCGACCGTCCTTTTCTTTTGTTTCACGGCGAGTTTTTTTTTTTTTTTTTTTTTTTTTTTTTTACTCGCACAAAACCACTCCGTGGTCTGTGGATGAGTTGCGGACGTTTGTGTTTGGCAGAGGAGGAGAGAATACAGAGAGGTGGATGAAGCGACCCGAAATGAGTCTTTGGCTGCACTCGGCTCACCGGACATTACAGCAACTCAGAGAACAGCTGAAAAAGCTTAAGTGATTACAGGACCACAGCGACAGGAGTAGGTCGGACCGTAAGGGCTGGAAACGGTTTGACCGCAGGAACGCTGTTTACGGACACCGTCCGGGAGCAACGGGAGGCAGGATGACCACGACTCGGCCACGGCTTGTTGGAAGCGACGGATGGTAAGTGTTTTTGTGACTGTAGTCTACTTGAAAGCACCGTTTGACGTTACTTATCCCATTGGTAGGAAGCACACTTTAACAAACGAAGATTGTGAGTCTAAACTTGTGTTAAAGTAACATTGTTGTCTCATGTATGTGGACACTGTGAGCTAGCTGATTGCTAACTAGCGCGCTAGCTAACTCCGTGCTCCGCTTCAAAGTATTAACTTCTGACAGAAAAACACTTCAAGTCAGCATGACAACAAATGTGTACATTTGACTCATTTAGTGCCGTTACGGTGATGTGTGTGTGTTGTTTTTTGTTTTTTTTTAACTTGTTGCTATTTTGTGTTTTTGTTTGAAGAATCCAGTTCCATAAGTGAGGAGGGTTCGAACACCAGCTTCAACATCTGTATCAACGTCCAGCACCACACAGCAACGTGTCATCACAGGTAAGAATAATGTGTCTCACATCACGTAACTTTCCCAAATACAATATATATACAGGGTGAGCCCCCCACCTTCACAAAAAACAACAAATCCAGAACCCATAAATATTGTCATAAATTCCACAAAGGTTCAGCAAATTTTGCTGGACCTACCTAAAGTTTCTGTTATCTTGGTCGCTTTGCATAAAAGTCATGTTCTTTCAAAATGGTGCTCCAAATGGTCTGATTTGTTGGAGGATAAGTTTGAAAGAACATAATTTTTATGCAAAGTGACCAAGATAACTGAAACTCTGGGGAATGATCATACAGAGACTGAAGGTTTTTTTTTTTTTAATTTGCTTTCCCATTTCTACCTTCATTATTCTCCAGGCAAGAGAAAAGGGAGCCTGTTCCAGCAGGAGAATCTCAACATCTTGAGTGATGTTGAGGCTGAAGCTGAACTGGGTTCAGTGTGATCGACACATCCGGCTGATCCTTGAGGAAGCAACGGTGGTGGAAGCTGCATTTAATCAGGCATATCTTGGCGTGGTGGGTGACCTTGTGCACGCGATGCGTGACCGGGGCATGAGACCTGCGCCCCCAACCCAGACTACAGACACATGAAACTTTTGTATAGTTTGTGTTGCTTTTTTTATGTGTGTGTATTTTCTCTTTTTTGTTGCATTAAACAATTTGACTCATGTGACTGTATCATAATTTGTCATTTCAGGCTGAGTCAACAGTAAAAAAAAAAAAAAAAAAAAATTTTGTCATTGATGTTTTGGTGCAATGAAGGTTCATTTCTAAGAATTTTTAATTTGGGTTTTTGCCGCTCCAGAAGACACTGCAGACTACACCTGGCTGAATCTTTACACAGATGCTGGAATAATCATGTCTAAACTGAGATTTTACCAAATGGTATTTAACATAAAAAGGTTTAGTCACTTCAGTGAAGGCACCATTACATCAAGGAATTTTGAACCAGTTTTACTGTCTGTTACATTTACATTTATGACCCCATTAAATGTAAAACTTATTTTACTACTGGATTATGCTTAAACAGCTTTTCAAACTGTTAGCCTTTAAATCAGTAAACCTTGGTAACTTTTACAAATCAAACTGATGTTACACAAAAGTGGAGACATTTTAGCAAACAGTACAAAAATTTATTCAGAATTCATAGTGAAACATAACATGTATAACATGATGATGACAAAGGTGTCCCATTCTGTGGCATGAACCTTTGCAGCGGTGACTCTGAGAAAACCATCTGAAACACACACAGCATACATATTTTAATTAGTGCTGTCAGGTTACTAAAAAATAATGTAATTGATTACAGGGTTTGTGATTAGTTAATCTAGATGAGTCATTTAATTACAGGTATATAAAAAAAAAACTCAGATCTGTGTGTGTTTGGGGCATTTAATAATCAGGTAAAGGATCAGGGTTATTTTTGTTACATATCAAGGAGGTATTAATCAAGCTGTAAATTGATCTTAAATTGGGAGAACTGTCTAAATGTAATTTGGATGGGTTAAATGTAGACAGAAGCGTCCAGCCCCTCTCCAGGAGTTGGGTACCAGAGCCCAACCTGTGCGTGGAGGTGAGCCCGACTATCTCTCAACCTCCCGCACAAGCTCAGGCTTCTTCTCCCCTAGCGAGGTGACATTCCACGTCCCAACAGCCAGGGGCTGTGAGCATGGACCGGGCCACCCGCCCTCGACCACCACCCAATCCTCTCTGCACCCGACCCCCATGGCCCCCTCTGCAGGTGGTGAACCCACAGGAGGGTGGGCCCACGTCGCTCTTTCGGATTGAGCCCGGCCGGGCCCCATTGGCTAAGGCCCAACCACCAGGTGCTCCAGGGTGGGACCCCGGCTCCGCCATACTGGGCGACGTCTTGGTCCTTGATTTTTTTTTTTTTTTTTTTTTTTTTTTTAACTGGTCATGAAGGTTCTGAACTGCCCTTAGTCTGACCCATCACCTAGGACCTGTTTGCCTTGGGAGACCCTACAGGGAGCACAAAGCCCCCAACAACATAGCTCCTAGAATCATCCGGGTACACAAACTCCCCCACCACGATAAGGTGGCAGCTAGAGGGGGAGTGGCTTCGTCAAATCAGGACCTTCAGCGTGCACTGGGGCGGTTTGCAGCTGAGTGTGAAGCGTCCGGGATGAAAATCAGCACCTCCAAATCTGAGGCCATGGTTCTCGACCGGAAAAAGGTGCTTTGCCGTCTTCAGGTCGGTGGAGTGTCCTTGCCTCATGCGGAGGAGTTTAAGTATCTCAGGGTCTTGTTCACGAGTGAGGGACGGACGGAGCGTGAGATCGCTAGACGAATCGTGCAGCATCTGCAGTGATGCGGTCGCTGTATTGGACCATCGTGGTGAAGAGAGAGCTGAGTAGGGGGGCAAAGCTCTCGATTTACCGATCGATCTACGTTCTGATCCTCACCTATGGTCATGAGATTTGGCTCATGACTGAAAGAACGAGATCACGAGTACAAGCGGCCGAGATGAGTTTCCTCCGCAGGGTGGCTGGGCGCTCCCTTAGAGATAGGGTGAGGAGCTCGGTCACTCGGGAGGAGCTCGGAGTCGAGCCGCTGCTCCTTCACGTCGAAAGGAGTCAGTTGAGGTGGCTCGGGCATCTTTTTCGGATGCCCCCTGGACGCCTCGCTGGAGAGGTGTTCCGGACACGTCCCATTGGGAGGAGGCCCCGGGGAAGACCCAGGACACACTGGAGGGCCTACATCTCTCGGCTGGCTTGGGAACGCCTTGGGGTTCCCCCGGAGGACCTGGGGGAGGTGTGTGTGGATCGGGAGGTCTGGGCGGCTTTGCTTGAGCTGTTGCCCCCGCGACCCGACTCCGGATAAAGCGGAAGAAAATGGATGGATGGATGGATAAATGCAGACAAATTTCATTGTATGTGTACAATGACAATAAAAGGATATATTGTAAAGAATGTCTATAAAAACAGAATTGTGGGAGTTTGGAGGCTGATTCTTTCTGCACAATATGACTCCTTTAATAATTATCTTATTAGATTTCATACTTTAAATTTGTCCATTGAACATTAAAATCTGGATGAAAAACAAACGTTTTTAATGCGTTTTAAGTCTGTTCGAGTTCAGTGACGACGTTAATTAACAGTCATTAAAACCGAATTAACATTTTCTGCGTAAACGTTGGTAAACGAACAAACTCCCACATTTGAGATTTAACAATAAGTTATCAAAGCAAGTTACTTTGGTTAAAAAAAAAAAAAAAAAGGTATTGACATTAACATGTTTATTGCTCTCAGAAACACATCTTTATTTACAGACCAAGTCACTGACGTCAAAACAAAACTGAGCAAAGTGTGACTGAAGGTGTGATAGGTATTATAATCTAAATTAACGCTTTATTTTGACAGCCACAATTTTGATAGTTAATAGTGACAGCCTGCAGTTATTACTTATTTACGAGCTACTTTGGAAGCTAACGATTAGCTTACCGTCATGCTTTGCCTCTTCGTCTCTTTAGCAGCTTGTATCTTCTCGTCTTCTTATTGTTGTTCCCAAAGTCTTCTGTACTTCTCAAGCGTGTTTTGTCTCGCCGTCAGAAGCTTTCTCTTAAAAACTCACAGCGGTAAACACACAGAGTCCGCCATTGTTTATGTTTGTGTTGCGTATAAAACGACGTCACTGCAGTTTGCTCTGCTGACCCCGCCCACGTTGAAGAGGTACTATTTGCAGTAGAAAAGGATGCACCTGGAACCAAACAGAGTAGTGCTGGGTAGTGCTGGAGCTTTGTAGTAGAAAAGCGCCTTTAGTGGTGTATTTGTATTTGTATTGAACTGTTTAGTGCACAGAACTATGCACAGACTACACAGTATGATTGCAGAGTGTGATTACACACGTGTATTTGTTTCCATAACTCACCGACATTTCAGCGAGCTGCACTGTTGATGTGCAGAGACTGCGTCCCTCTCGTCTCCTGCTCAGTGCAGCAAAGGGAACCAGCCTGCTGTCTGTGTGTGAGCCAGACAAACAGGCGAACCAGCCACTTTTAGGGAGCAATCGCATTATTCCAACCAGAAACTCAAAAGCATAAATGGAATTGGTTAATTGACATTTTTTGTATAAAATATGAACCTAAAAGCAAAACTGTCCCGATCCACATTTGTGCTGAATCCCCGGATCAAATTGCTTCAGGGGGGATTTGTTATTTTCATTGATTGGATATGTCATCAGAGCAGTCTTTTGAATGCCACACAGATCTCTTCTGCGTTCAAGTACTGTCGGAAATTACAGGACTTTTTTTTTGTTTCAAACTCAGCAGTTGCTTGTGGCAAGAGCGTCATTTTATTTTTTGTAAAATAATTCATTGTATCCACACAAAAGATTCATTCTTGTATATAAGGTGCCTGAGCCCAGTGAAGCTGACCCCCCCCCACCCACGTAAAAAAGATGCAAGCAAACAGGGTGTCATTTCCAATGGTACACTGTTAAAGGAGATTTTTTTAATGAAAGATGTGCGGACGGGTCCGCGCGTCGGGACGCAGCCGACGCGGTGCGGCGGCACAGGAAAAACACCTCCGTGTTGATAACCATTTGTAAAATCCAGGCGGCTTTTGATGGCTTTCAGTGGAGTGAGTATATGAGAAATTGTTTAACAGGCAGGACATGTTCCAACTTGTCCTTAAGGCTTTCAACAGAGGTGTTTTTCCTGTGGCGGAGCGTCGCGGCGGCTGCGTCCCGACGCGCGGACCCGTCCGCACGTCTTTCATTAAAAAAATCTCCTTTAACAGTGGAATATCTGGATAAAATGCTGAAACCGACTTCTTCTGAAACTTCTCTGTTCTCTCACGACGTCCTGGATCAATAGAACCTGAAATGTGGAGGTTTTCAGCTTGAACAGGCTGACGACGGCGGCTGAGAGCGCTGAGCGACGTCTCGCACCGTGGGAAGTCCTTAAAGCGACAGAATCACCTCAAAATCTCTCATCAGCCGTTAAAATTTTCACTGAAAACCAGCTTAATTTTTCGAACCGTGTCCACTTCGATGTGTCTCACAGGTTTAGAAAAAATTTTGATCAAACAACGCGCCAGTCTCTCAGCAACTTCTCAGACAAAGGAATTCCGACGAGGGGCTGGACGACTCCTCCCACGAGGAGTGCTCACAGGCGAATGACGTCACCGACAGGCGTGGAAAAACTCACGCATGCGCACGAGGGTTCAAGCATGTCTGACGTAAAAACATATGAATGAAATCCATATAGTTTTTGAAAAAAATAAAAAGGACCGTTACTTTATTGACAGCCCTCGTAAATGGTTTAGTAACATAATACAGTGATATAGCAGCCACCACGGCACACCAGCAGGTTTTTTTTTCTTCAGGCCTCATGCACACTCCTGCGATCTTTTCAACTCCTGCGCATCCTGCGCCTTTCAGTCCAGCCGCTCCTCTGTCCCGCTGAGTCCCACAGTCAGATGTGCGTTCAAGTTTGTGGGGGCATGGCTTTGGACGGAGCACTGACGGGGTGGGCGGGGGGGGGTGGAACCTAGTGGAGGTGCTACTTTCAAATCTTCCTAGCTCTCTTGCTAGCTCTCCAGGACTACCAACTCTAGCTTTAAAATAGATAAAATATTGAAGATGGAGGACTCCACGTGTCATAGGACATAAAAAAAACAAGCAACAAACAAAACACTTAAAATATTGCACACTAAATTCATGCCAATGTGAATGATAAGAGGAGTAATCCATTTCATAAGAGCTAACATTGACATGTTGTCTCACTGTGTTAAAGTGTCTGACGGCAGCTCTCTCTCAAACTCGTACCGCGGTGTGGACTGAACCATGACTTTTATATCCCGTGACATCCCTAGTAGATATAGTATCAAGGAGAGGAATGTGGAAGGGTAGATTGTGGTAGATTTTGCAAGAAGGATGGTGAATACTTACTGAAGAAGGAGGAGCACAGGGTGATGTACGGTGCATCTGGAAAGTATTCACAGCGGTTCACTTTTTTCACATTATTCCAAAACAGATGAAATTCATTTTTTTCCTCAAAATTCTGCACACAACACCCAATAATAACAATGTGAAAAAAGTTTTTTTTCTTTGAGAGTTTTTACAAATTAATTAAAAATAACATGGAAAGGCAGCACATTGGATGAGTGGTTGGCACTGTTACCTCATGGGTTCGATTCCCACCTGTGGTCTGTATGGAGTTTGCATGTTCTCCATGTGTTTGTGTGGGTTCCTTCCAAGTGCTCTGGCTTCCTCTCACATCCAAAGGCATGCAGGCTAGATGGATTGGGAACTTTAAATTGACCACAGGTGTGAATGTGTTTGTTTGTGTGTGTCCCTGTGACAGACTGACCCTAACCCTCAGCCCCAATGACTGCTGGGATAGGCTCCGGTCCCCCGTGACCTGATCTTGGATAAGTGGTTGAAGATGAGTGCCTGTGTGTAACAAAACTAAGAAATCTCATGTACATGAGTATTCACAGTTTTTGCCATGAAGCTCTAAATTGAGCTCAGGTGCCTCCTGTTTCCACTGATCATCCTTGAGATGTTTCTACAGCTTAATTGAAGTCCACCTGGGGTACATTCAGTTGATTGGACATGATTTGGAAAGACACATACCTTTCTACATATAAGGTCCCACAGTACATGAAGTCAAAGGAATTGTCTGTAGACCTCAGAGACAGGATTGTCTGGAAACACAAATCTGGGGAAGGGTACAGAAACATTTCTGCTGCTTTGAAGGTCCCAATGAGCACAGTGGCCTCCATCATCTGTAAATGGAAGAAGTTCAGATCCACCAGGACTCTTCCTGGAGCTGGCTGCCCGTCAAAACTGAGCGATCGGGGAAGAAGGGCCTTAGTCAGGGAGGTGACCAAGAACCTGATGGTCACTCTGTCAGAGCTCCAGCATTCCTCTGTGGACAGAGGAGAACCTTCTAGAAGGACAACCATCTCTGCAGCAATCCACCAGTCAGGCCTGTATGGTTTACTGGCCAGACGGAAGCCACTCCTTAGTAAAAGGCACATGGCAGCCCACCTGGAGTTTGACAGAAGGTACCTGAAGGACTCTCAGACCAGGAGAAACAAAATTCTCTGGTCTGATGAGACAAAGATTGAACTCTTTGGCGTCATGTTTGGAGGAAACCAGGCACCATCCCTACAGTGAAGCATGGTGGTGGCAGCATCATGCTGTGGGGATAGTGCCCATGGCATGGACAACTTACACATCTGTGATGGCACCATCAATGCTGAAAGGTACATCCAAGTTTTGGAGCAACACATGCTGCCATCCAAGCAACGTCTTTTTCAGGGACGTCCCTGCTTATTTCAGCAAGACAATGCCAAGCCACATTCTGCACGTGTTACAACAGCGTGGCTTCGTAGTAAAAGAGTGCAGGTACTAGACTGGCCTGCCTGCAGTCCAGACCTGTTGCCCATTGAAAATGTGTGGCGCATTATGAAGTGCAAAATACGACAACGGAGACCCCGGACTATTGAACAACTGAAGTCGGACATCAAGCAAAACTGGGAAAGAATTCCACCTACAAAGCTTCAACAATTAGTGTCCTCAGTTCCCAAATGCTTGAGTGTTGTTAGAAGGAAAGGTGATGTAACACAGTGGTAAACATACCACTGTCCCAGCTTTTTAGAAACCTGTTGCAGGCATCGATTTCAAAATGAGCAAATATTTGCACAAAAACAATAAAATTGATCAGTTTGAACATTAAATATCTTGTCTTTGTGGCGTATTCAATTGAATATAGGTTGAAGAGGATTTGCAAATCATTGTGTTCTGCTTTTATTTACATTGTACACAACGTCCCAACTTCATTGGAATTGGGGTTGATTAGTTCCATGGATTTATAATACACAAATGTTATCAATTTTCTGTAGAGATCTCTAAAGGAGTTACATGCATACATGCATATATACATACAAACATACATACATACACACACACACACACACACACACACACACACACACACATATATATATATATATATATATATATATATATATATATATATATATATGATTTTTTTTTTTTTTTTTTTTTTCCAGGCAGTAATTTTTTCCCCAAAATAGAGTTTATTTATGTTTGAGAGGTCACTCTCATATTTTTGAGGTGCAAATATGGAGGTATAACTCAAGAAAATATTTTAGAATTAGTGGTAAATTTGCTGGGCTCAGGCCAAAAGAGCGATGTGGGCCCACACTCCTGTGGGTTCACCACCTGCAGAGGGGGCCAGTGGGGGTCAGGTGCAGAGAGGACTGGGTGGCAGTCAAGGGCATGTGGCCCGGCTGCCCGGTCCACGCTCACAGTCTCTGGCTGTTAGGACGTGGAACGTCATCTCGCTGGGTGGGGGAGGAGCCTGAGCTTGTGTGGGAGGTTGAGAAGTATCGACTAGAGAGAGTAGGACTCACCTCCACGCACAGCTTGGGCTCTGGTACCCAACTCCTGGAGAGGGGCTGGATGCTCCACTTTTCTGGCGTTGCTCACGGGGAGAGGCGGCGAGCTGGGGTAGCATTGCTTATTTCTCCCCAGCTCAATCGCCATGTGTTGGAGTTCACCCCAGTGAACGAGAGGGTCGTGTCCCTACGCCTTCGGGTTGGGGACAGGTCTCTCACTGTTGTCTCGGCCAGCAGCAGTGCAGAGTACCCAACCTTCTTGGAGTCTCTGGGAGGGGTACTAGATAGTACTCTAGGGTGGTTCAAAAAAATAAAAGTTGGAAATTCATTACTCTCACCCCTTCATTTTATGATGCTTTGGAAAAAAAGAAAGCCTGCCAAATATTTTTGTCATACATTAATATTTAGAGGTAGCACATCATAGCTGAAGGTTGTAAATATATCAGTTATCGCTGCCCGAGTGCCCGTGCAATAGGTTATCCATTATCCAGTATCTAATCACATCACTTATAAAGAGGATAGAAGTTAACCACCTAAGTGTAACTAAAGTATAATTTTATATTCAATTTAAAACTATACCTGGGTTTAAATATTTCTCACAAACAACATACTTTCAAAAATGTTATTTTAGGCTACAAGCTGAAAAATTTGCTTCAATTCACAGCTTCTTTTCTTTCAGATCTTTGGTGATGGTGAATCTAACATGAGATAAATGTAAAAAGAGACACTTGCTGACTTAACATGCTTAACCATTAACTGGAAACTTCAGTAAAACATGTCAGCTACTAGAAGTAGAACATTTGTATACCTTATTGGTTCCACCGACTGAAATAAAGGGAAACAAATTGCCCTCAAATGGGCAAATACTCAAGGTATTTTTCTTCAAACACACTGATTTGCAGAAAACTGTCCATGATGCTGCTGTGACCTCTATAGACATGGCAATTCCTTTTTGGGAGAGAGCTAGAATCCCACTGAGGGCAAAGCAGCATCTGATCACAAAGTTAGAAAAGGTGTTCGGAAAATGGAAAACATTGAAAAAGACCAAGAATCGCAATACAGACAAGCAGAAGAAAGATGAAACAGTGTTTTGTGAATCTTTGGAGGACTTGTTTGACATGGCACATCAGGATGTCCTAACAATGATAAAGTTTGAAGATGACAGACAGTTCCTACTTGCTCAGCGAGAGAAAGGTAGAAGGGGATGCATGGCAGGCATAGATAAAATACAAACTGCCAAAGAACAAAGAGCAGAAAAAAGGAAAGCTGCAGAAGCAAAATACAAAGAGAAACTGGAGGAGCCTGGACCATCTTATGTCTCACTACCTGACACTGTCTCCAGCCAGAGTGAAGAGAACACAGAAAGTCCAGATGAAGAATTTGTTATGCCAGTGCCACAAAAAGCCAGTAAAATTAAAGCTGTTGTAACACCAGGACTTGCAGCAGCATTGGATAGGACCAAAACAACAGACAGAAGTGCCACCTATATTCTGACTGAAACGGCAGCAAGTCTTGGTCATGATGCAGCAACTTAAATATCATTATCATGTAAAGGATGTTCTCTTATGTTACACAGCTGTATAATTGGTTCTTGTGCTGATTCATACATTTTTGAATATTAAGTACTGCAAGGCATAAAGAATATTATTGTTTGGAGCTAGATCAAAATATATGTGAAAATATGTAAAGCATAGACTTATTTACATTTATCAATAATGAAACAGTATTTCATCAATAAAATGA
This sequence comes from Thalassophryne amazonica, assembly GCF_902500255.1. Taxonomy (NCBI): domain Eukaryota; kingdom Metazoa; phylum Chordata; class Actinopteri; order Batrachoidiformes; family Batrachoididae; genus Thalassophryne; species Thalassophryne amazonica. The sequence goes on along the minus strand of NC_047116.1, from coordinate 912,559 downwards.
AAATGCAATGTTTGATTGTTACAAAATCTTCGCTACTCCAGTATGTAGGTATTGTAGGAGCATGATACATGTACAAGAAGAACTGCATCTCACAATTCATGTTTTAGTGTTAACTATTTTATGGGATATGAAAAGGTTTGATTTTCCAATGTATTTCCATAATTTCTGTCCTGACATATCAATATTAAACTGACAGAAATAATTTGGAAATATCTGGAAATGACCATACTATATGACAAAGTTATTGCGAGCAAAATCTTTAAGGGCTGTGTGCTACCAGTAAAAATTATTAGAGTTTTATGAAATTGTACATGATGTGTTTTTATGTTAGGTACAACAAATTTAGAGGGTGAGACTTGAAGTTTTTTGAAAAAAATTTTTTGACCATTTTTATGGACCACCCTATAGTACTCTGACCGGGGACTCCATTGTTCTCCTGGGGGACTTCAACGCCCACGTGGGCAGCGACAGTGAGACCTGGAGGGGCATGATTGGGAAGCGCGGCCTCCCCGATCTGAACCTGAGTGGTGTTCAGTTGTTGGACTTATGTGCTAGTCACAGTTTGTCCATCATGAACACCATGTTCGAGCACAGGGGTGTCCATAAGTGCACGTGGCACCAGGACACCCTGAGCCGGAGGTCGATGATCGACTTTGTAGTTGTATCATCTGACCTTCGGCCACATGTCTCGGACACTTGGGTAAAGAGAGGGGCTGAGCTGTCGACCGATCACCACCTGGTGGTGAGTTGGATCCGCTGGGAGGGGAGGAAGCCGGTCAGACCTGGCAGGCCCAAACGTATTGTGAGGGTCTGCTGGGAACAACTGGCGGAACCCTCTGTCAGCGAGGTCTTCAGGAGCTTCTCCCAGATCCCAGGGGAGGTTGGAGACATTGAGTCCGAGTGGACCATGTTCTCCACCTCCATTGTCGATGTGGCCGCCTGCAGCTGTGGTCGCAAGGTCTCTGGTACCTGTTGCGGCGGCAATCCCCAAACCCGGTGGTGGACACCGGAAGTAAGGGATGCCATCAAGCTGAAGGAGGAGTCCTTCTTGTCTTTGTTGGTAGGTGGGACCCCAGAGGCAGCTGACAGGTACTGGCAGGCCAAGCGTGCTGCAGCCTGTGCAGTCGCAGAGGCAAAAACCCAGGTCTGGGAGGAGTTCGGAGAGGCCATGGAGGAGGATTATCGGTCAGCCTCGAAGAAATTCTGGCAAACCATCTGACGCCTCAGGAGGCAGAAGCAGCTCTCCGCCAACATTGTCTATAGTGCGGGTGGGGAGCTCTTGACCCTGACTGGGGATGTTGTTGGGCGGTGGAAGGAATACTTCGAGGATCTTCTCAATCCCATCGTCACGTCTTCCGAAGAGGAAGCAGAGACTGGGGACACAGGCGGACTCGTCCATCACCCAGGCTGAAGTCACCGAGGTGGTCAGAAAGGTCCTTGGTGGCAAGGCTCCTGGGGTGGACGAAATCCGTCCTGAGTACCTTAAGTCTCTGGATGTTGTGGGACTGTCCTGTTTGACACGTCTCTGCAACATCGCGTGGCGGTTGGGGACAGTACCCCTGGATTGGCAGACCGGGATGGTGGTCGCTCTGTATAAGAAGGAGGACCGGAGGGTGTGTTCCAACTACAGGGGGATCACACTCGTCAGCCTCCCCGGTAAGGTCTATTCCAGGGTGCTGGAGAGGAGAATTCGACCGATAGTCGAACCTCTGATTCAGGAGGAGCAGTGTGGTTTTCTTCCTGGTCGCGGCACACTGGACCAGCGCTACATCCTCCATCGGGTGCTCCAGGGTTCATGGGAGTTCACCCAACCAGTCCACATGTGCTTTGTGGATCTGGAGAAGGTGTTTGACCGTGTCCCTCAAGGCGCCCTGTGGGGGGTGCTCCGGGAGTACGGGTTCCAGTGTCCTTTGCTAAGAGCTATCCGGTCCCTGTATGACCGCAGCAGGAGCTAGGTTCGCATTGCCGGTAGTAAATCAAACCTGTTTCCAGTGCACGTTGGCCTCCGCCAGGGCTGCCCTTTGTCACCAGTTCTGTTCATTACCTTTATGGACAGAATTTCTAGGCGCAGCCAGGGTGTAGAGGGGGTCTGGTTTGGGAACCACAGAATCTCATCTCTGCTGTTTGCGGATGATGTGGTCCTGTTGGCTTCGTCAAACCAGGACCTTCAGTGTGCGCTGGGGCGGTTTGCAGCCAAGTGTGAAGCGTCCGGGATGAAGATCAGTATCTCCAAATCCGAGGCCATGGTTCTTGACCGGAAAAAGGTGCCTTGCCCTCTTCAGGTCAGTGGGGTGTCTTTGCCTCAGGTGGAGGAGTTTAAGTATCTCGGGGTCTTGTTTATGAGCGAGGGACGGACGGAACGTGAGATCAATAGACGGATCGGTGCAGCATCTGCAGTGATGCGGTCACTGTATCGGACTGTCATGGTGAAGAGAGAGCTGAGCAGGGGGGCAAGGCTCTCGATTTACCGAGATCGTGAGTACAAGCGGCCGAGATGAGTTTCCTCCGCAGGGTGGCTGTGCGCTCCCTTAGAGATAGGGTGAGGAGCTCGGTCACTCGGGAGGAGCTCGGAGTCCAGCCGCTGCTCCTCCATGTCGAAAGGAGCCAGCTGAGGTGGCTCGGGCATCTTTTCCGGATGCCCCCTGGACGCCTCGGAGGAGAGGTGTTCTAGGCACGTCTCATCGGGAGGAGTCGCCGGGGAAGACCCAGATCACGCTGGAGGGACTACGTCTCTCAGCTGGCTTGGGAAGGCCTCGGCGTTCCCCCGGAGGAGCTGGGGGAGGTGTGTGTGGATCGGGAGGTCTGGGCGGCTTTGCTGTATTTGGAATTCAAAAATCTAAAGTATTTGTATTTAAATACAATGCAAAGTATTTGACCCCATGTCTGTTATTGATTGGTGATTTTATTATGGCATTTGATGACTTTTACGGTTATTTATGAGTTTTATACGGTTATATTTATGAGTTTTACTATGATGCTTTTTTAAATGACCTAATGATGTGTGCTTTTATTGTATTTTATGCACATTTTATGAATAATTAATGATTATTGACCATGATTTTCCGCCTCAGTTGCTGACCGTCTGCATTCTTTTATCAATAATATTATCAAGTTTTGTTCTGAATATGATTTAAGAACTTCATTCAGGCTACACTTTGAACATACTTCGAGCGGATAACTTGCTGAAGCCACGGCAGAAAATGCTAGAAAACACGCAGAAACTGTTCTTTTAAAGCACATCTGGTGTTATTGCTGGCAGATGACCGGAAGTGAATTCGCCCAACTCTCGCAGCCGAGTGGCTGAAATCTTGGGGTCGCAAAGTCACAAACAGAACTCAGTGGATCAAGATCTTGAGTTGGCATTCCAGTCTCTCTACTTCTATGATTCATGGTACTGATTTCATATTTTGGTGATGTTTTAAGTACTGAGTTCTTCAAATTTAGTTTTTCTTTTTCTTTTTTTTTTCACAGCGATTTAAACCATGATTAAAATCAACTGATTTAAATCATACCAGCCCTGCTTCACTGGGACAGGAAGCCAGTGAAGAGACGCCAAAATGGGTGTAATGTGGTCAAACTTTCTGCTTCCTGTCAAAAGTCTGGCTGCAGCATTTGGAACCAATTGGAGAGCCCTAATGTTGGACTGCGGTAAACCAGAAAATAGAACATTGCAGTAGTTCAATCTAGAAGAGACAAATGCACCAATAAGGGTCTCGGCATCAGCCCTAGACAGGATGGGACAAATCTTCGCTATATTTCACAGGTGGAAGAAAGCAGTCCTAGTAATATTTCTAATGTGGAGGTCAAAGGACAACGTAGGATCAAAAATTACCTCAAGGTTCCTCAGTTTGTCAGTGTGATGTATGACACACGAGCCTAAGCTAAGCGTTAGCTGGACAAATTGATGCTGATGTCTCACTGGACCAAGAACCATCATTTCAGTCTTATCAGAGTTTAAAAGTAGCTTCTCACAGATGTAACACAGGGTAAAATCTGTTTAGGATTTTCCTACACTCTCCTAGCCCTTGAATGCATCACCATCATGTGATTCTAGTCACAGGGTAAGCCAACCAGATTGCATGGGGTCATTATATAAGCCTGCTCTGGCTTCCTCTCATTAGATTTGTGGAGGGGAGGTCAGGCAACAGAACTGCTCTAAGTTCGTACCTACAAACAATGATTTTCACTCTCTTTGCTTTCTTATGCAGTTGTAAGTTGCTGTGCAATTTATGTTGTTCAGATAACAACTAATCCGGGAGGCTGGAAGCTGTGTAGTTTGCTGTACACTGAACTGTGATGGAATAGAAGGAATCGCAATGATGTCACACGCTGGGCGGGGCCACACCGGTAGGCAGCAAACTCTTAATACCAGTGAGAAGAAACACAGAGGCAACTGTCCAGGAACCCATGGTTCGGTTCTAGCTGGTCTGGTGGCTTTCAGGTTGTTAAAATGTAGAAATGTATGAATGCATACATTATACACACACACACACACACACACATATATCTATGCTTTCAAATTGTTATGGATGGGCTGATTTTGTGTTTGGATTTTTTGGGGGGGAGGCGTGTGATCCACACAGGTGTATGTGTAGGTGTATATAATTAAAGCTGCCACCTCCTTGTGGCTGAGCCTTTTGGGGATGCTCCTTTTATACACAACCATGACACTCACCTGTTTCCAATTAACCTGTTCACCTGTAGAATGTTCCAAATAGGTGTTCTTTGAGCATTCATCCACTTTCCCAGTCTTTTGGTGCCACTGTCCCAGCTTTTTTGAAACGTGTTGCAGACATCCATTGCACAAAAACAATAAGGTTTATCAGTTTGAACATTAAATATCTTGTCTTTGTGGTGTATTCAATTGAATATAGGTTGAAAATGTTGATATAGAAGATGTTGATATAGGTTGAAGATTATGGCAGTGGTAGGTCCATGACCTATACGGGATCTAGGCGCTCCCGCCATCATGAGCCTCCCAGCTGACTGGGTTATAGCAGTGGGTAGATGGGACTCATTAGCCCTGTTAAGGCGGTCCACCTAGGGGAAGGAAAACCCTGATGTTAAACCCCCAGCCTGGGTTACTGCCCCCGTGCCTCCAAGGAAGGTTCTTTAGCCAGAGGCTAGGAGAAGGTCACTCTGATGTAAAACCTACAGCCTGGTGGTCGCCACAGCCGTCTCAGCTTGTCTGTGCCACTGTGGAGTGCCACCTTGCCTAAAGAGTGGAATTGGTGTGCGCGAGCTGATCCCCACTTTAAGCAACGAGCGCAGGCGGGAAGGAAAGCCCTGCAGCGATGGGAAGAGGCGAAAACAGCAGGTGCATGATGGCACTGGGAGCTGCAGTCTCGATCCTGCATGCAGGCGGCTCAGGAGCTATGGTCGTTTGATTGCTGACCCGAGACAACAGCATCATCCGGCAGGGCCCTGGGTGACCAAGCAGCCCTGTTTAGGGATAGCCCTACTTGCTCCACATGGAGACAGACCTAGAAAAGGTGGTCTAAACATGGCTTGTCTCACTAGACCCGGTTGGCTCACCGCTGCCAACGGGCATCACTACACGCGGTGCGAAAAGAAAAACAAAGAACCTGAAAATTGCGTGCTGGAATGTACGCACAATGATGGACTCAGACAATAGCGATCATCCACGAAGACGCTCAGCCTTAGTCGCCAAAGAGCTAGCAAGGCTTGACATAGACATTGCTGCACTCAGCGAGGTGCGCTTTGCAGACCAAGGGTCACTCACCGAGGAAGGCACAGGCTACACACTGTTCTGGTCAGGGAAGGCTAAAGAAGATCGTCGACTCTCAGGGGTCGGGTTCATGATTAAGAGCACCATAGCACATAGGTTACACAGTTTGCCAGTTGGACATTCTGACCGACTCATGTCACTCTGGCTCCCCATCAACAACAAGGATTTTGCCACTATTGTTAGTGTGTATGCCCCAACCACGCAGGCCAACATCTGAGTTAAGGAGGCTTTCTATAGCGATCTGCACAACCTTCTACAGCGTGTCGACACCCAGGACAAGCTCCTCATCATGGGAGATTTCAACGCCAGAGTGGGCCGCGACTCTGATGTATGGAAGGACGTGCTAGGGAAACATGCCATAGGCAACTGTAACGACAATGGCCGCCTGCTGCTGGAGTTCTGCTCTGCACATGACTTGACGATCACCAACAGCCTGTTCCAACAGAAAGAGAGATTCAAAGCAACCTGGAGACACCCACGCTCCAAACACTGGCACCTTCTGGACTACGTTCTGACGCGACAGCGTGATAGAAGAGACGTACTACATACCAGGGTGATGCCTAGCGCGGATTGCTATACGGATCATTGCTTGGTCCGTTCCAAGATTGCTTTCACTTTCAAGCCCCCTCCTAAGAAGAAAGGCCCACAGTTTAAGAAGCTACAAGTCCACAAGCTGCAAGACATAGACACAAAAATGGAGTTCCAGGCCAAACTAGAGGAGAGACTGGGTGGCGAAGAAGGCCTGCCTGACGACCCTGAACAACAGTGGATGAGATTAAAGATCATCCTTCAGGAGACGGCAGCAGAAGTAGTGGGCTTCTCAGCCAGGAAAAATAAAGACTGGTTTGATGAGTCTGATGCACAGATCCAGGAACTACTAGAAAAGAAACGTGCATGCCACAAGACTCTTTTAGCTAAACCTGATAACCACTCTGCCAAGACAGCTTACAGAAATGCCTGCTCCACACTGCAAAGCAAGCTCCGCATACTGCAGAACGACTGGTGGCTAGCTTTTGCGGAGAAGACACAACAACATGCCGATGCCGGAGACATGCGCTCCTTTTATGAAGCCCTTAAGACCATCCATGGGCCAGCACATCAAGTGCAAGCACCCCTGCGCTCCTCAGACGGCTCCACCCTTCTGATGGACAAGGAAACCATTATGCAGCGTTGGTCAGAACACTTTGAAAGCCTCTTCAGTGACAAGCGCACCGTGCAAGAGTCATCAATCGAGAAGATTCCCCAGGTGGAGGTGAAATGGGAACTTGATGACCCCCCAACACTTGAAGATATCCTAAAGGCCACCACGCAGCTGAATCTAGGGAAGTCTCCTGGCATAGATGGCATCCCAGCACAGGTGTACCAAAATGGAGGTGAGGCAGTCCTCGACAAGCTTCAGATTCTCTTCTCCAGTTGCTGGGAAAAGGAAATGGTTCCACATGACCTTTGGGATGCGGTCATTGTCTCCCTGTACAAGAACAAGGGCGACAAGTCCGACTGTTCTAATTACCGGGGCATCACTCTCCTCTCAATAGCAGGTAAGATTTTGGCTCGAGTGCTGCTCAACAGGCTTACCCCTACCATAGCGCATGAAAATACTCCAGAGAGTCAGTGCGGATTTCGGGCCAACAGGGGAACCACCGACATGATCTTCGACCTGAGACAGATCCAGGAGAAGTGCAGAGAACAGAACATGGCCCTTTATGCAGCCTTCATAGACCTAACCAAGGCTTTTGACACGGTCAGTCATGAGGGTTTGTGGAAGATTCTTGCACGCCTTGGCTGCCCTCCAAAGCTCTTCACCATCATTTGCCAGCTGCATGAAGGCCAGATGGGACAAGTGAAGTACAACGGGACTCTGTCCGGCAGCTTCCCCATCTCAAATGGCGTCAAACAAGGTTGCATCCTCGCGCCCACTCTGTTCTCCATCTTCTTCAGCATGATGCTTCGTGAGGCCAAAGAAGACTTGACAGACGGCATCTATATCCGCTTCAGAACCGACGGAAGTCTGTTTAACTTGCGGCGCCTTCTGTCCCACACTAAGATCACAGAACAGCTAATCATGGAGCTGCTCTTCGCAGATGACTGCGCCCTCGTCGCCCATACGGAGCAAGCCTTGCAGCACATTGTCAACTGTTTTGCTGAAGCAGCAAAAGCCTTCGGCCTCACCATCAGCCTGAGAAAGACAGAAGTGCTATATCAACCGGTCCCCCATACAGCATATACCCCACCCCAAATCAACTTCGAGGGTACCAGCCTGAATGCAGTAGAGCACTTCACGTATCTCGATAGTGTTATCTCAAACGACGCATCTGTTGCCAAGGACCTAAACAGTCGCCTTGCCAAGGCCAGCAGTTCTTTTGGTCGACTCTCAAAGAAAGTCTGGCAGAATCATGCACTGCACCTTTCCACAAAAGTGCAGGTCTACAGAGCCATTGTGGTCCGTACCCTCCTGTATGGAGCTGAAACCTGGGTTCTGTATCGCCAGCAGATCAGATTACTGGAACGCTTTCATCAGCGTTGTCTCCGAAACATCTTCGGGATCAAGTGGCAGGACTACGTCTCAAATGAGGACATCCTTACCAGAGCCAAATTGCCCAGCATGGAGTCTATTATACTCAAGCAACAGCTTCGCTGGGCAGGTCACGTAGCCAGGATGGATGATACATGCATGCCGAAATTAATTCTCTTTGGCGAGCTCAAGGAAGGGAGACGAAACCAAGGGGCCCCCAAAAAGCGCTATAAGGACCAGCTGAAGAAACAGCTCTCCCTTTCAGGCATTCAGCAGTCATGGCAGCATCTAGCTACAGATAGACTCAGCTGGTGTTCCAGCATCAAATCCGCCAGCCTGAAGTTTGAGGCAGAAACAATTGAGGCCTCACGCCAGAAGCCTCAAAGACAGAAAGAGCGGGCAGCAGCACAAGCCCAGCCTACTCAAGTGTTCTTTTGCCCCAAGTGTAACAGGTCTTGTGCATCCCGCATCGGACTTTTCAGCCACCAGAGGGCTTGTAGAAAATAAACTAAAAAAAAAAAAAAAAGGCCTTCCCACTATCCTCGCAAGCGAGGAAACTGCCAACAACAACAATAGGTTGAAGAGGATTTGCAAATCATTGTATTCTGTTTTTATTTACATTTCACACAACATTCCAACTTCATGGGAATTGGGGTTGTACAACACCAACACTGCGACCCTGAAGGATATTAAATCTGACATACTAAGAATAAAAAATGAAATAGATAATTTAAACACTATTTACATACAGAAAAAAACTTCTTTTTATCAAGCAACAGTACTATGAGACAGGTGGGAGATCATTAAATCTTCTTTCTTCCAAGCTTAGGAAGCAACAGGCAGAGAGGACCATAAATAAAATAAGGAATCCCTCTGATGGTGAAATAGTAACTGAAGAGGAACAAATTCATCAATGTTTTCAGGACTATTAGAGAAGACTATATTCTCAACCTTACAAAGACAGTAATCAGGATGTCAATACCTTCTTGTCCAAACTAGAGCTACCAACTTTGACAGAAGAACAAAATAAAAAGTTACTATCCACAATAACCAAAGAAGAAATGCACACGGCAATTAAACGTTTGCAGGGAGGGAAGATGGTTTTGAACCAGAATGGTACAAAATAATGCAGGACTACTTGGTCCCAACCTCGCTGAAAACATTCAGTTGGGTGTTGGAAATGAAAACAGTTCCCCCCTCATAGAGTGAAGCAATAATTTCTATCATCCTAAAACAAGGAAAGATACATTAAAATGTGCTAACTATCATCCAATTAGTGTTTTAAATATAGACTATAAATTGTTCACTTCTATTATGTCAAAGAGACATGAAACAATTTTACCGGGATTAATACATAAGGATCAAATGGGTTTCATCAAAGCCAGACTCAAGATAGTATCAGGACAGTCCTACACGTAATGAGGCAAGCTGATGCCGAAAAGGCATTTGATTCAGTGAGGTGGTTGAAAAATTGGTTTTGATAAGTCTCAAATTGATGTTATTTCAGGTTTATACTATATGCCAGCAGCTCGGATCAAAATTAATGGGGACCTCACTGAATCGTTCGTATTGGAGCGTGGGACACAACAAGGTTGCTGCATCTCGCCACTCCTCTTCGCCTTGTTTATTGAACCTTTAAGCTGATGGATCAGGCAGAGACGGGATGTAACTGGAGCACTGACAGCAGGTGGTGAACAAAGTGTCACTTTTTGCTGACGATTTACAATTAACCATATCTCACCCCACACAGGTTCTCCCTGAAATCATTAAGTTATTGTCAGATTGTGGCTCATTCTCAGGGTATAAGGTTAATGTAAATAAAACACAGGTACTAACTCTAAATTATGATCCATGGAAAGATGGAAAGATTTGGATGGGACAAATATGAAGGCAATACCAGTTAAAGCCTTATTATCTGACATCAAATTGCAGAATAAAATTCACTTTAAATAACAAAGACAATTAAGATGTTAGTTCATTCAACTTTTACTTGGTAACAAAGTCGTCCATTGAAGAGGAACATATATTTTTTTTAGCACTGTAACATAGCGTTATGAAACATTAGCGTTATCACATTTCCTATTCAAACATGACATCACTGTTATAATGTTACAGCAAACATATAACATATGTGTGCTAAGGCTAATGAAACTGGCATCATTAATGTTTACAGCTGTCAATACAAGTAAGTAGCTCACTATATACATTGTTAGCAGCTAACTAGCCATTAGCTTGTCAAGATGACAATCCCTCTTCGTCAGAATCAGCCACAACATGTTTCCTTCTCAGATGCTCCTGTATCGCTGTTGTGCTGCTGTGAAATGGAAGTTCTGCCTTGCAGATTTTGCATTTCACGTTCTCTTTAATTTGGTTCAAATTCTCCAAAACCTTTGAGCTTTGTTGCCGGCTAGTCATGATATTATTTGGGCATAACGTTTGCAGTGACATCATTGCTAACCTGGATAATCGCTACTACTCATCTGAGTCAAGGACAGAAAGGCAATGGAAAATACAGCAGCAGTTTTGAGAGATAAACAAAGGTTTAAAAAATAATGACGTTAGTTATTAAATTGGTCACCGACTAAATTGATAATCGACGTAATCGTGAATAGTCGACTAATTGTGGCAGCCCTAATGTGAATGTACATCTTAGAAATAACCAGAAGGTGGTCTGTCCAGCAGTCTGATCCACATGTGCTCTTGGTAACCTGCACATCTTGATGGTCCCTCTTCCTAACTAGGATGTAATTGATAAGGTGTCAGTGCTTGAAGCTTGGCTGCATCCTCCAGTTACGCAGTGGCAAGTGGAAGACAGTGTTTGTGATGCGAAGTTGATTTTCTGCACAGAACTGAAGGAGTAGGAGGCTCTTATTATCTGGCGTGGCAAACCAGATGGACACAAATGCAAGCTCACTAGACTTGGTAATGTTCAGAGGGTTAAATAACAGGTGGGGATTCGGTACGCAGGAGGTCCAGCAGCAAGGCAAAGGTAGCAGAAGGCGAGAGGCTGAGACGTCGTACAATAAACAGGCACAGGTCAAAAACACAGTGTAAGGTCTATCAGAGGCAAGGCAAAATCAAGGTAAAAACACGAGGCAGAGTCAAAACACATGCAGGCAAAAACAGCAAAGAACAGGGCTGGAAAGTGTACGAGGACAACAATCTGGCGGTGAGCTGTGACACTGTGAGGGCTTAAATCAGTGGTCCCCAACCTTTTTATCACCGCGGACCGGTCAACGCTGACAATTTTACCGGGGGTACGTAGATTGTTTATATTGCGAATATAATAATAAGCATGAATCCACTGTGTACTCGTATGCAACATAACATCTGTTTAATATCAAATTCTCTGTTAACATCCTCTCTGCCCCCTAAATAAATTATTAAAAAATACACATGGAAAAATAAAGAACAAGAACCAGCAATTCCACATTTCTTTCTCTATTATCTAAATATACCTACACAACATTTGAATTTTTACCTCTGCCAAGGAGGTTATGTTTTTGGTTGAGTTTGTTTGTTTGTTTGTTTGTTTGTTTGTCTGTCTGTCTGTCTGTCTGTCTGTCTGTCTGTCTGTCTGTCTGTTTGTCAGCAGGATAACTCAAAACGTTTTGAACGGATTTTGATGAAATTTTGTGGAGTGGTTGGAAATAACAAGAGGAACAAGTGATTAAATTTTAGTGGTGATCCGGATCATGTTCCGGATCCAGGAATTTTTTAAAGGATTCTTCACCATTGCGTGATAGGGGGAATTTTGACATTCTAGTTTCTAAGTCCACAAAAACAAGGCAGAAAGGCTTGAAAAAAAATTAGGGTGTAACAGTCAAATGTTCTATCAAACATCAATTGGTCCAATCCAGAATATGCAAAAATATAGGTAAAATAGAAAATGTGTCAGTATGAGGTGACAAATGAAGCTAGAGATGCACAGCTAACACCAAATTGTAGCTGAATCTGTACTGATTCAGTAAGGTGTCATCAGATTTGATGTAGCTTCAAATGTTATGGAGCTAGATCCAGAAGAAAACCGCCATTACCGAAAAATCGTTTTTATACAATAACGTTTGAACTAATAAAGACATAAAAGTGATTCCAAGTTCTAGTGGTATGTTTTCATGGTCAAGGATGTCAAATATAAAGGAAAGAAAAGTGTATGTATCATAGTTTTGGATGTAACACTGAATTGTTGAATAGATCACTGTGCCAAGGAGGGAATCTCTTTAGGGTCAGTGACACTATGGCCTTGTGTAGCACATGCAACACTTAAAAAAAATAGTTCTATTTCAGAATTGACTGTTATTTATTTAGAGAAGTGTTTCATAAATGTTAAAAAAAATTCATATATTTGCAGTTTAGTTGAATAATAAATTGAATTTTGTGTCTTATTTGTTTTTGTCTATAAGCACATGCAATATCAATATCAGTGCTCAGATGACAGTAGCTTCTGGGAAAGGTGCAAGTTGCAATAAACTGTGATGCCAAGCGCTAAGGATACATGCTATCCAGTCACAGCGGATGGAACTTTTTTTTACTACTGAGCAAACATCATTAGACTTTTTTAGGTTCAGTGATTCCACGGCGTGTAGATGTTATGGCGTCAGTGACCCCATGGCCTTGGCGGAGGTTTGCACTCTCCGAGTGCTTCTACTTTTATTATTAAAATGAATGTTAATTTTCAACAGCTGAAATAAAGTTGTCAGTTTGAACCGTCTCCTCTCCCCTCTCCCTCACCCCCCTCAGTTGGCGACCACCGCCCTAACGCTCTCTGACTCTGGTCACTATGGTAACATTTAAACATGCCTTCAAATAAGATACAGAGACACCTCAAAAATGAATATAAAGTGCATGAATTTTAACTCACTATAACGCTGTCTTTCGTGTTCCTGTTTTTTCTTTCAAAATACTTTGGGGGCTTGTCTTTTAATCCAGAGTGCTTGGTCTCCAAGTGGCGAAGCAGTTTTAAAGGCTTCATTGCCTCATTAGAGAGCCAGTGGCCGCATATTATGCAGAGTGGGCTTGGTCTGTGGGCATCACCTGTCACGATAAATCCATATTTCAAGTAGAACTCCTGGTATTGTCTGTTAAAAGCTTTCTTTTTCTTGGAACTTGTAGGCTCTTCTTCTGTCTCTTCACTGGGCCTTTTCCCCTTCGATAAGAAACTTTCCAAAGATGTCTGTTTTTTACTCATTTTGCTAACTTGTGGGTTAAATTTTTGGCGCTCAAGTGATAGAGATGTAACCCGAGAGGATCCGGTCATTTTTTAAAATAAAAGATTTTTCAAAATAAAAGATTATTCAGACTCAGATAATAAATACAACAGAAATAATTAATCATTTCTTGAGCGGCCGGTGGCCCGGTACCAATTGATCCGTGGCCCGGGGGTTGGGGACCACTGGCTTAAATAACTGGTGGTTTAATCAGTGAAACAAGATGCAGGTGTCAGTGAAAGTTCTGGAACGGGCGTGACAGGGGAAGACAAAGATTGTGCGCAGTGCAAGAAAGTGAAAGCAGGAAAACACAGAGTGGAGTGATGAAAGAGACAAAGACGTGAGCAGGGGCAAGAGCGGAAGTGGATGAAAACAGAGCAGAAATAATCATAGTGAGAGAGATGAGGACACAATGGCTGGTGCAGCGGCAATCAAATAAGAAGGGCAAAATCAGAGACCAAGTTCAGAATGTAAAGCAGCTATGACCGGGAATGAATTAAGCATAAACATATGAACTGAAAAGTGAATCATCAGAATAAGAACGAAACTAAGATGGAAACAAATCATGACTGAAGGAAGAAATAAAAGATAACCAGGTAGCAAAACAACCTATATGCAAACAGAGACTAAAACCCAGTGACTACAAGATAATGCAATAAATAAAACAAGATAACAGAAAATGCAATAAATAACATATGGAACAAAATCAGATAAGCAACACTGAAAGTAACAAAAAACTGTGACTAAAGCATAATACAAAAAATGTGAAAAACACAATTAAAACTAAAACTGGAATGACTAAGTGATCAAGAGTGAATGAATACAAGTATGATGAACAGGAAAACAATGAAAACATGAGCAAGACATTGACAGACATGAATAAAATCACTGAAAGCTCAGAGCATGAGAACAGAAAGCGGTCCAGAACTATAACAACTGGCCCTAAAGGGCTGGAACATGACAGTTATTGCTGCACTTCCCAACATTTTTACAGATGATACCTTCCCAGGTTTTGTAATCTTTCCCAACTCTAGCATTGAAGTTGCCAATTGGAATAAGTTTGTGGGCACTGTGGTAGTTGTGTTGTGGAGGTCTTCATAGAATTTTTCTTTAATGTTGTCTGGATTTGTCATAATAGGGGCATAGCAGCTGAGAGTGGTTGCTTGGTTGTTGCTTGGTAATGGTAACTGCAGTGCCATAAGACAGTTGTTTGCACCCTTTGGTAGATTAGGGAGCTTTTTCACTAGAGTAGCCTTGATAGCAAACCTACTCCAGCTTCCCAACAATCTTCTTTGGAATGGCCGCTCCAGAAGAAGGTATACCCAGCTCCTGATTCAGTTAGTTGCCCATCCTCAGCTAGTCTGGTCTCGCTGAGAGCAGCTGTGTCTATATTGTACCTAGAGAGCTCTCTAGCAACTCATGCTGTCCATCTCTCCAGTCTGTCTGATTGGGAGCTGTTTAGCAGTGTGCACACGCTTTATTTTCAATTCAGTTTCAATTTATTTTCATTTATATAGCGCAAATCACAACAAAGTTGCCTCAAGATGTTTCACACAAGAAAGGTCTAACCTTACCAACCCCCAGAGCAAGAACACAGGCAACAGTGGTAAGAAAAAACTCCTTCTGATGATTTGAGGAAGAAACCTCAAGGAGACGAGACGCACAGTGCAAATTTGGTCAAATTATGCACAAAGTGCGCATGAAGCAGTATAGCAAAACGAGTAAGATTGTAGCTGCCTCAAATGCCTCGTACACTTGTTGCTACAACTATTTGTGCACACCAGCAGGTGAAAAGACAGAGGCTGAGTCTCAATTCTACCCCTTCCCCTCCATTTTGCGTGGGGCACGAGAGACAGAGGGGTGTCTCAATTCTCTTTTTGGAGCGAGGCGGAGGGCTTCAAACCCCTCCGTTTGGAGTGAATCTAGATGCACACTCCATTTGGAGGGTAGGAGGAGCTTACTGCTGTCTCCACAGAAACAAACATGGCGTCGAAAGAGCCGCACAAATGAAGCGGCTTTCATTACAAATTAGGCTGTTTAGAAAGTTATAACTTGCCAAAAACTTTACAGGCAGTTGTCTATGACAGCAACATGTCTGCTGCTGGATGCATGTTGTGTATATTGTCGTTCTGAAGAATATCGTATCTTCGCTCGTGCGCTGAGGCGTTATAATGCACATACACACGAACGCTACGATAAGACACTTTTATATCTCACAACGGAGAAAATCATGATAAAGGATAAGCAGGTTAATTTGTATGTTCATAAATCTTTGGATTATAGCGCCCCCTGCTGTTGGATTTCAAGGTCTGTAACACGTGTGTGTATTTAGTAAACAAACAGGGAGCCCTGAACACACTCGACTCCTAATAAGAAAATGAGGCAGAAAATGAGAAGTTTCATCAATGTTGTAAAATATCTACACACACATGTATATGTGTAATACACAACCTGACGTCCTGAGAGACTGATATTATTTGTCAAAGACATTTCTAAAGGAAATAGAGCTGGATGTAAAAAATGGGAGAATTTGAAAAAGAAATATTAACAGAACTAGATGCAGCCCAAAACATACATACAGGTGCTGGACATATAATTAGAATATCAATAAAAAGTTGATTTATTTCAGTCATTCCATTCAAAAAGTCAAACTTGTACATTCATTGCACATAGACTGATATATTTCAAGTGTTTATTTATTTTAATTACTAATAAATTAATTAATTACTAATCAATTAATGATTAATCAAACAATATTAATTACTATTGCTGATTAATTATGATTAGTATTATTAACATTAATGAATTACTCATTAATTAATTATTAATACTATTAATTATTATTATTATAAATTACAAATTAATTACATTAATTAACATGACGTGATGCGTCGAAGAAATCTGCAACTTCTTCTGTTTCTTTGCATTTATGCAGAAAGGCGAGAAACACACACACAGCTGCAGCTGTAAAGATCTCTGCTCCTGGACGTCCCAGCTTGAGAAAATGTTTTGTGTTTGGAAGGGCGTGAAGTTGCAACATTCTTCCATGAGGCGCGTGTCTCTGCCTGCTGTCCTCACGTGGAAATATATAAAACATCTTTCACCAATACTAGGATGACACAAGAAAGTGAAAACACTTATTTCTATTGTGGTCCATTTAAAAATCAAATGACAAAATATAAGTAGAAATAAAATAATAATAGTGTATATGATAACAAGAACCTAAACAATTTCTAAGACAGTTAATTAACATTAAAAATTAGATAATTAACAGGAAATAAAAAGGTTGAGTTCTTCTAAAAACTGTTGAGGTCTAAGGTTCCAAAAACATTCTGGACTCACACATCATTCCAACTCATTATAGATACTTCATTTATTACCACCTTTGAAAAATGTCAGCTACCTATTTTAGAAACACAACCCAATCTAGAGCACGCAGATCCCCACGGACAGTGGGGAAATTTGTTGTAAATGGTGCATGGCTGCGTGCCAGTGCACAAAGAAAATTTTGCCACTTGCGTGAACTCGTCGTGAACATTGAGCCACCTATTTGAAAATACTGTATGTCACTGCGTGTCATTGCGCACAGCGCATCTGAACCAGAAATTAGATTATGATGCGATGTTACATCTATAATAAACATAACTTTACAGATACATTATCGAACTCATAAGAAGGAATGAAAATGATCCTGTTTTACAAATCCATTACAGTATACATTATAAATACTTACCTCTGACACAAGATTCCGAATGCGTTCTACATAACACGATGCGCACGAAACCACCTGCAGCTGTAGACGATTTCTATGTGATTCTGGGGGTGATGAGAGATGGTTTCATCAGCCAACTTCTGAAAGCAAATGTGCCATTAGCTACAAAGTGATAATTTTATATAGCATGGCGTCAAGCGGGACAAAGCGTGATGCATTGGCACGACATATTGCGTGACAGTGCGGGGATCAAATTAGTGCAAGTGTCAAGGTGCCTTTAGGGTCACCAAACCTAGAGGAAATGCGTATCCGGTCAAGATCTTGACCAGCTGAGAGAACAGATGACCATGATTTCTTCCACCCAGGGATTTCGCTGTCATGGCAGCTGAGGGGTAGTACTTGTGTTTGAAGTTACAAACTGTGTTCAGATGGAGACAGAACTTGTCATTAGATTCTTCCTCTCCTGTAATGTGTCACATATAGTCCAAAACCAGGTGCTTTTTGTGGTTTCATCATGCATGAGATATGGAAGCTGGAGCTGCTCTCTACGTTGTCTCCTGCCGTTTTTACAAAGAATGAATGGAGCCGTATAGCAGATATAATGGTATAAAAAGTATTTTATCAGTTCATCCATCCATCCATCCATTTTCTTCCGCTTTATCCGGAGTCGGGTCGCAGGGGCAGCAGCGCAAGCAAAGCCGCCCAGACCTCCCGATCCACACACACCTCCCCCAGCTCCTCCGGGGGAACCCCAATCAGTTAAAAAAAAAAAAAAAAAAAGACAAGTATATGTAGAATCACAGGTTTGATAAGGCACCACCTGAGTACCTACCCCTGCAATTAATGTTTATAAAATCGAGTATTCACATTTTGAAATTGAGTCTTAATCATCCATGTCCACATCATGCTGCTTTAGGGAAGCAAAGAATTTGGAGTGGGGAAAAAAATAGTTTCTTAGATTTGTATTTTTTATTTTTCCCACACTCCAAATACTTTGCTTGCTGTGAGGAACATTAGCGGTGTGTAATGAACCCGGGGTGATGGTAATGTTACCCGTGTATGATGGGCCCGGGGTGACGACCACATTACCAATGTGCGATAGGCCCAGTGTGACAGTCACGCCTGTTAGCTACAGGTTTGACCCGTCCTTCTTATCTTACTTTAAGTTTCAACACAGTGTTTAAAGCCACCCTGTTTTGCCTGTGTCTTCCTGTTTCTTTTCTAGATGATGGTTCTGCTGGGAGGAGTAGTGATGGAGTACAGGTTTGTTCTCAGAGTTCAGCTCCGGTCACCGTGGCTGTTCCTCTGTATCCTGCTGGTGTCCGTATGGGCAGAGAGCCGAGATTATTACGACCTGCTGGGTGTCAGTAGAGAGGCCACAACCAGAGATATCCGACAAGCCTTCAAGAAGCTGGCACTTGTGATGCACCCTGACAAAAACCCAGTGAGTCATGCACAAACCCACTTGACATGAACCTTTGTGCCACTCTAAAACCTAAGTGTGCTGTGTGGAGTGAGGCTGAGGCAGCTCTGTCTGGGCCTGGGCACTGCCATGTCCCTGGACAGTACAGCAGCAATCACTACTCTCCGCAGATGAGACTCTCAGCGTTTGCCAGCGATTTCTTATATTCTAGGGATTTTTTTGGTCCAGGTTCCTGTTACTGTATTTGTGTCTGTGGGCAGGTTCGTTTTGCAGTAAGAGTCCTTATTCAAACACACATTTAAGGCACCTTGACACTTGCATACAGTAGTGTTCAGAATAATAGTAGTGCTATGTGACTAAAAAGATTAATCCAGGTTTTGAGTATATTTCTTATTGTTACATGGGAAACAAGGTACCAGTAGATTCTCACAAATCCAACAAGACCAAGCATTCATGATATGCACACTCTTAAGGCTATGAAATTGGGCTATTAGTAAAAAAAGTAGAAAAGGGGGTGTTCACAATAATATACTCAACAAAAATATAAACGCAACACTTTTGGTTTTGCTCCCATTTTGTATGAGATGAATTCAAAGATCTAAAACTTTTTCCACATACACAATATCACCATTTCCCTCAAATATTGTTCACAAACCAGTCTAAATCTCTAATAGTGAGCACTTCTTCTTTGCTGAGATAATCCATCCCACCTCACAGGTGTGCCATACCAAGATGCTGATTAGACACCATGATTAGTGCACAGGTGTGCCTTAGACTGCCCACAATAAAAGGCCACTCTGAAAGGTGCAGTTTTATCACACAGCACAATGCCACAGATGTCGCAAGATTTGAGGGAGCGTGCAATTGGCATGCTGACAGCAGGAATGTCAACCAGAGCTGTTGCTCGTGTATTGAATGTTCATGTCTCTACCATAAGCCGTCTCCAAAGTCATTTCAGAGAATTTGGCAGTACATCCAACCAGCCTCACAACCGCAGACCACGTGTAACCACACCAGCCCAGGACCTCCACATCCAGCATGTTCACCTCCAAGATCATCTGAGACCAGCCACTCGGACAGCTGCTGGAACAATCGGTTTGCATAACCAAAGAATTTCTGCACAAACTGTCAGAAACCGTCTCTGGGAAGCTCATCTGCATGCTCGTTGTCCTTATCGGGGTCTTGACCTGACTCCAGTTCGTCGTCGTAACCAACTTGAGTGGGAAAATGCTCACATTCGCTGGCGTTTGGCACGTTGGAGAGGTGTTCTCTTCACGGATGATGCGAAGGAGATGTGTTGCACTGCATGAGGCAAATGGTGGTCACACCAGATACTGACTGGTATCCCCCCCCAATAAAACAAAACTGCACCTTTCAGAGTGGCCTTTTATTGTGGGCAGTCTAAGGCACACCTGTGCACTAATCATGGTGTCTAATCAGCATCTTGGTATGGCACACCTGTGAGGTGGGATGGATTATCTCAGCAAAGGAGAAGTGCTCACTATCACAGATTTCGACTGGTTTGTGAACAATATTTGAGGGAAATGGTGACATTGTGTATGTGGAAAAAGTTTTAGATCTTTGAGTTCATCTCATACAAAATGGGAGCAAAACCAAAAGTGTTGCGTTTATATTTTTGTTGAGTATAGTAGCATCTGCTGTTGATGCTACAAACTCAAAACTGTTGTGTTCAAACTGCTTTTTTATCGATCCTGTGAATTACTAAACTAGTATTTAGTTGTATAACGACAGTTTTTCATGATTTCTTCACATCTGCGAGGCATTAATTTTGTTGGTTTGGAACCAAGATTTTGCTGGTTTACTAGTGTGCTTGGGGTCATTGTCTTGTTGAAACACCCATTTCAAGGGCATGTCCTCTTCAGCATAAGGCAACATGACCTCTTCAAGTATTTTGACATATCCAAACTGATCCATGATACCTGGTATGTGATATATAGGCCCAACACCATAGTAGGAGAAACATGCCCATATCATGATGCTTGCACCACCATGCTTCACTGTCTTCACTGTGAACTGTGGCTTGAATTCAGAGTTTGGGGGTCGTCTCACAAACTGTCTGCGGCCCTTGGACCCAAAAAGAACTATTTTACTCTCGTCAGTCCACAAAATATTCCTCCATTTCTCTTTAGGCCAGTTGATGTGTTCTTTGGCAAATTGTAACCTCTTCTGCACACGTCTTTTATTTAACAGAGGGACTTTGCGGGGGATTCTTGCAAATAAATTAGCTTCACACAGGCGTCTTCTAACTGTCACAGCACTTACAGGTAACTGTAGACTGTCTTTGATCATCCTGGAGCTGATCAATGGGTGAGCCTTTGCCATTCTGGTTATTCTTCTATCCATTTTGATGGTTGTTTTCCATTTTCTTCCACGCATCTCTGTTTGTTTGTTTTGGTTTTTTTTTTCCATTTTAAAGCATTGGAGATCATTGTAGATGAACAGCCTATAATTTTTTGCACCTGTGTATAAGTTTTCCCCTCTCCAATCAACTTTTTAATCAAACTACGCTGTTCTTCTGAACGTCTTGAACGTCCCATTTTCCTCAGGCTTTCAAAGAGAAAAGCATGTTCAACAGGTGCTGGCTTCATCCTTAAATAGGGGACACCTGATTCACACCTGTTTGTTTCACAAAACTGATGAACTCACTGACTGAATGCCACACTACTATTATTGTGAACACCCCCTTTTCTACTTTTTTTTTTACTAATAGCCCAATTTCATAGCCTTAAGAGTGCATATCATGAATGCTTGGTCTTGTTGGATTTGTGAGAATCTACTGGTACCTTGTTTCCCATGTAACAACAAGAAATGTACTCAAAACCTGGATTAATCTTTTTAGTCACATAGTACTACTATTATTCTGAGCACTACTGTACATTTAACCCTCGCATTTCCACGCAATATCAATCAGTTTAAAAATCATTGTAAAGACATGATGTTTTCTAGATCTGTACCTGTTGAAGAAGGTTGAGTTTTGTGTGTTGCCAATTGTAAATGTAAATTTAAGTAACGTTCGGATTGTGTCCTTCACGTGGAGTTTTTTCTCAATACGCAGCAGTATGTTGAGGGCTACGCGCGTAGGACAGAAGAAATTAAACATGTTTAATTTTGTTCGGCGTACAGCACAGCATGGAGCCTTCATGTGAGTACACGCACTCAATCTGTGACAGAGAGAGAGAGTAGAGAGAGAGAGTCTCTCTCTCTGTCACAGAGAGAGAGAGACTCTCTTTTTCTGATCAAATCAGCGGACCTGATCGGAGCAGCCGGAGGTTTAAAAGTTTAACAAGTCACAGTATTTGGTTCAGGGCCACATTTACCACAGCCAGACTCAGCAGCATCTGGACACAAAGAAAGTGATCCACCAAGACAAAAAAAAAAAAAAAATAAATAATGTTAAATGACTGTTTTTTGAGCCGCACCACTCCATGCAGAGAACAGAGCACACTTCCACAGAGGCAGAAAGTAGCACTGAACTGGTGCAGCATGGCACACGTGACTGTGCACACATTAAAGCGCAAACACACTCAGCTGCAATATGAACGAACAGTGAAAAAGGCTGAGTACGCGCGTATTTCGGGCGTATTTAAATGAAACACAACACCGCAATGAGCAGCTCTACGAATACGCCACTGTGACAGGGGCTTAAGCTGAAGAGATTGAAGTGGTTGAAAAAGGGAGTGGGAATAGATGGGGAACACCAACCCCAGAAACATTAATCTTGAACCCTTAAAAAAGACAAAAAAAAAAGACAGAAAAACAGAGAAAGAGAGAGACAGAGAGACAGAGAGAGAAATCAGAAGATTTTGATGTCGGAGCTGTGAAATGTGTTTCAGAATGACCTGTCAGCCCATGAGAAGTTCCTGCAGGTGAATCGGGCCTATGAGGTGTTGAAAGATGAAGATCTGAGGAAGAAGTACGATAAATATGGAGAAAAAGGATTAGATGAGCAACAGGGACGGCGCTATGAGAGCTGGAATTATTACCGCTATGACTTTGGTAAGTTGCACTTAGTTCTGAAAGAACATTCCTATTTTTTTTTTTTTCTTTTTGAAAAGACTCAAAAGAATTGATGTCCCTGATTTAAAGCTGCACCCTATTTGTTCAGGTATCTATGACGATGATTTGGAGATCATTACACTGGACAGTGGGGACTTCGGTAAGATGAACCCTTCTCTTGTTGACAGACTTCACTAATAGTGCCCAGACATGATGATGTCACAGCCCCTTGACAGGCTGCTTCTGTGCACAGTTGCAAGGGGGAAAATGAACGCCTTCTAAACACTGAATAATTCACAGGAAAAAAAGTGCAAATGAAATGTCCAGTTAAAATAAAATGTGCAGTAAGAGTAAAAAAAAAGAATGTGTGATACAGACAGATTGAAGCTGTACATGAGGTATATGAATGAGTGAGTTTTTTGTCAGGTTAAATTGTTCATCAGTGTGATGGCCTGTGGAAAGAAACTGTTCCTGTGTCTGGTTGTTCTGACATACAGCGCTCTGTAATGGCAACCAAAGGGGAGGAGTTTAAACAGGGTGTGTCCAGGGTGGGAGGGGTCTGCAGAGATGTTACCAGCTGGCTTCCTGGTCCTGAACCAGTATAAGTCAGGGCAGGTTGGGTCCCAGACCTGACAGTTGGTTGAAGTCTGTGCCTGTCATGTTTGGAGGCAGAGGGAAACCAAGCAGAGATGGAGATGCACAGGACAGACTGGATGATTGATATGTAGAAGATGGGAAGAGCAGTGGGGAGAGCACACACCCCTGAGGAGCGCCAGTGCTGGATGTGATGCTCCCCAGCCTCAGCTGCTGTTTCCTGTCCATCCAGGCCACTGAAGACTGTGACTGGTCCCAGAAGCTGTTAGCAAAATACATTTAGTCTTGTATAGGTTTACAAAGCATAATTTGTCTTCTTTTAGGACTTATTAAGCAGCTTGGGGAGAATTACCTTCTGATTTCTCTCTCTGTCTCTCTGTCTCTCTCTTTCTCTGTTTTTCTCTCTCTCTTTGTCTCTCTTTCTGTCTCTCTCTCTCGCTCTGTCTCTCTCTGTCTCTCTTTCTCTCTGTCTCTATCTGTCTCTCTCTGTCTCTTTCTTTCTCTCTGTCTCTCTTTCTCTGTGTCTGTCTTTCTCTCTCTGTCTTTCTGTCTGTCTCTGTCTCTCTCTCTGTCTCTCTCTTCTCTCTGTCTCTCTCTCTTTCTCTCTGTCTCTCTCTCTTTCTCTCTCTCTCT